>NC_081151.1:13006605-13306605 GCF_958295425.1 Solea solea
GTGAGCAGGCACTAGTAAGATACTGTACTTAAAGCACACAAAATAATATCTCCAAGATTATGATGATAAGATAATGATACATCAACTTACAACAGGGTGAATGTCACCACTGTCAAAGTCTGAGCAGGTCTGCGTCATTTGCACCGGTACCATGTTATTGCCCTGGCACTGGCCAGAATGAACTACAACATTCTACTGTATGTTTCAATTATGTCACAGCCCCACCCTCGCCTGAACGAGGAAGCAAACAAAGCGACAAAGTTACACAGGCGGAACTATTCATTGAGAGAATGTCATGGCAGCACAACAATTGAAGAAGATTAAAGAAAGTGATATAATACAAGGCTGGACAAGGGATAATATTGGTCCAGCTTTCACTCCAGGGTTCCTACAGTTCCTTGAAATTCTTGAACGTTTATGAATTTGAAAAAAAAAAAAATCAACGCCCTTAAAAATCACCATTGAAAGTGCTTGAGTTTTTAGCAAGAAATAAGTGAAGTTGATATTTAGGTAAATGTCTAGTAGCGTTGTGGTCACATGGAATTCCATGTAGAACAATGAGAGAGTAATGTTAAGCAGGAGAGAGCAAATGACGTGATGCTTGGGAAATGCAAATTCCAAAATCCAAATTGGCAGAGCCATGCAACTGTAACAGCCATGTAACAACATATAACAGCCCCTTCTCTTTCCGAGAGTGTCATATACCGACACTCTGTCAGTGTGAGCCAACAGTGGATATCCACTAAGCCTAACCTTAACCTCAGTTCTATCCTGGTCTCTAACCCGAACTTCAGTCTTTGACTTTTATTTTACTCCTTCTCTGCTCTGAGTGTCTGAATGCGCCACCAGTAGCTTTACACTGGAGTCAATTGACAGAGTCTCTTTCAGACATGGAAGGACACAAAGGGACACTTTGACAGAGAGCTGTCTGTGATACTCTCAAATAAGTTAACATGTTGTATATAACCTGTTGTACCTTCTAATTTTCATCTATTTAAAAGTGTTTGTAGAACTGTGGTTCTCAGCTGTAGTACCTCTCGTATGAGAGTAGTACCTCTCTTGCTTAAATATATACTGCACACATATACACACACACACCACATGACACATCAATCCTGTGATTGTAATGTGTTCACCTCCCTTGACTGCACACATCAATTTGCAAGACAAGCCTGTGCATCTTGGCTGTCATATTGAACATCAAAATGTGCTTTTTCATTAAAGCTCGTGACAGAACAGAATACGGCACCCTGAACGATTTGTCGTCAGCTCAAGCTCCACCTGAAAATGAACATGTCCAACATGGTGAATATATACATCTGCATCAGTTCATGTTCTCCGGTCTTCTTGTGTGACAGAGTACATTACATGAGTAGAAGATATGAATGCAGCAGGCTTCGAAGTGCAACGTTAAACATCATTCTTGACAGGTCATTTATTGGAAACACCTGCTCGTTCATGTAACTTCCACCTTCTGGTGGAGGTGTATGATTGTGGCAACTATTTTCTTGACAGGCTTTGTTCCCTTTATACCAGTCATTCATGCTTTAACTGTCTGATTTTGACTATGATTAGCCAGTTTGTGGCTACTTTACGTTGTCCCTCTACTCCAGTCAAGTTGAATCAATGTAATTTATACAAAATGTATACAAAATAAGTCAAGATAATTTATAGCCCAACATCACAAACACAGTTTGCCCCTCAAAGTTTTGTGTGTGTGTGTGGGGGGGGGGGATACGACGAGAACCAGGATTTTACGAGTCTGCCATGCAGTCAGTAAGGGAGGATGGTGGGATGTTGGGAGTGGGTTTACTGGTGAGGTAGAGCTGGGTGTCATCAGCGTAGCAGTGGAAGTTGATGAGATTGACAATATTGCCAAGGGGAAGGAGGTAAATGATGAAAAGCACACCTGAAGTGACAGTGGAAGGCTGCGATGTAAAAGACTTGGATGAACTGATTGTGGCCTGAGAGATTTACACCAGTCCAGCGGCGAGTGAGTGATGCCAGTCAGTCGAGGATAATCTATTGGGGAGGTTGATGTGACGAATGGTGTCAAAGTCTGCAGTGATGTCAAGGAGGATGAGATTAGTGAGTAGACTAGACTCTGGAGCTGGAACTGTGCATACAGGTTGTTGTGAGAAAAATGGGAGTGAAGTTGAATAGCTACTGTTTTTTTTGAATGGTATAAAATAAGGTAGATTTGAGTGAGGTTGGATGACTGTGCCCAAGTGCAGTGCCATTGCATGAAAGCATGCCTCATGCATAGGATCTCAATGTTACAGCCACACTATCCCCTGTCCTTGTAGAATATCTCCTTTTAGTCCAAAGTCAGCAGGGAAAATGTTCCTGATGAAGTTACTGACAGATGGTGGGCGTCATTAACTATGTTCTCTTTACACCAGCAAACGGGCTGGAAACAGCTGTCCTGACACTGTGCGCCAAGTAGCAGCAGCTGTGGTGTCATGTACCTGTCAGTCAGCAGCAGTGCAGCAAACATTACAGCAGCATTTAGCCTCACAGTGTCTTTTAAAAGTCCCACTGGGTAGATAAAGATATAAACCTTGTAGTAAGTGGGAACAGTCTGCTGGGAAGGTTACTGATAATTATGGTTATGTAAGTAAATACCAGTGTTGTTAAAATTCACGTATCTGTACTTTACTTTGTTAGTTTTACTTTTACTCCAATACATCTTCCCTAACTATCTTTTTTCATGATGAAACCGGCAATTAAGCACTGGTAAAGTTAGCACAATGATGCATTAGTGCGTATGACGTTGGGGCGAGCCCTGCCGGAGCCCAATGAATTGTAGGGTCCAAAATTTGAAAAAAAATAATCTCAACATGTAAGTCTATGAGAGCGCCTGGGGCGATTTTCATTCCGACAGAAATCGCCCCAAGGGGACGGGGCTACTGTGGGTTTTTTTTGGAAAGTGACACTCAGGCTGCTAAAATAAACTCTTTTTTCGTGTGGCTTAAGGAGGGCGGTACACTATCGCCCACTATGGGCCAGCAGCCCCTGGAAACAGGGGAAGCAAATTTCAGGCTCTGTTGTTTATACTTAAATTCTGCCCTTCGCTCCGAACCTCTGAGCTTCACTCGCAAAATCGACATGGGACGGAGACAGAAAAGGCTCCCCTATTCTACAACAGTGTCAATCAAAAAGTGATTGATTCTTATCAAATCAGCGTCTCTCTCATATGGCACTTTTCCATTATATATATAGCACTACTCAGGTCTACATATACTCTACTCAGTTTTCTATCAGACACGTCCTTTCCTTAGTTGTTTTTCAGTGTACTAAATCAGTTTACTGAAAAGATTAGTTCAGTACTTCCTGCATGACAGGAGCACATACTCAGTCACTGAATCGGTACTATACCAAATGGAAAAGCAAACAAAATGAGTCCAGTCGAGCCGAGCTGTGAACTGTATAATGGAAAAGCACCATAAGTGTCTGTTTTCACTGGTGACTGGCAAGAACAGGCATGATACCAGCTGTCAATCACACTGGTGTCCACTCATATGTGTTGTGCTTACTATTTTCCTCTACTTGGGAACTTTATTGACAAAATCACATCAATACTTTTGCAGAAGAGCAAAACTGCTGTTTACTTGTGGCTTCAGAGGCAACAAATGAATAATTCAAGGTTAACTCAGTCTCATCAGGTCAACAGTTCATTTCCTTTCCCAGTGTGTGAACGCTTAAGGTGGAAGTGTGTTTTATCATCAGCAGAATTCAGATTATAGTTTATTGATATCATAAATTAAGGATCATTTTCACATTGACTTTCATTCAAATTGTTATTTTTGCAAACACAGACTGTTGAATAGTGGACTAAATCTCCTAGTTGGACAACAATGTCCCATTTGCGAAACCTCAAGATTTGCAACTTGACCAGTGTCATATCAATTTTTCTTAACCAGAAATTCACAGATGTCACCGGTCTGTCCATTGGACAGTATGACCTGTCAATCACATGGTGTCCCCTCTTATTACTCAGGTATGCTGTGTTGACACCTTTTGGTCAGTGTAATTCCTTCTAATTCTGGTTAACACTTGTATAACTTGTTTTTCAGTATGGAAAAACATATATATATGTGATTATTTTCATCAGGCCCAAAGTGACTGATGCATTTATACGCAAATAACAATAAGAAAGAAACAGCAAGCCAATTTTGTTTACAAGAGTCAACCATTATTTACAATTATTTTAGATGTTGGGGATAAACACATGTTTTCAGGATTGTCCGGTTTGTTGCGCTCATGACTCCCTGACCAATCAATGGCCGGCAGTCTGTTGACGTCACATTTTAGTATCAGCTCAGTTTGCTTGGAAAAAAGAAAACAGGGTAGAGTCGAGTCAAGCCAGGTAGAGTCGAGTCAAGCCAAGTGGAGCCGAGTCCTGCTAGAACTGTATAACGGAAAAGCATCAATAGAGATCAATCAAATCTGAGCTTCCACTGGTTTTAATGCACCGTGCATGTGCTTCTGCTGGAATGTACGAGAAGAAAAAACATGTCAGACGATCTGTCATAAACAGCTGATTCTAAATGAACTAGTCATGTAGTTGATAGTTTAGTGCACCTTTATTAATGATAATACAACAGTACATATTTGACTTTTACAGTAGACTATATATATTACACTTACTTTCCTTTCCTTTCACTGGAAAAGCAGTGACAAAGGTCCAGGTGTCCTCGGTGTGTCAGTGTATCACAGTCAGCTCCTCCTCTTTGTGCTCACTGTGCAGCATTGTTGGCTTGGATGGCCTCCAGAGGTATTGGCTTGTTATTGCCGGAGTACCATGTGCCAACACAACGTTAACTCACTATGTTGTTTCAACACAGCAATATGCAAACTCACATCAGCAATGTGTAATCCAGTTTGTCACAGCACAGATGCCATCATACATTACAGAGGACACCTTCTCCTAAAATGTCCCTGCCCAGAGGCCGTTTGCAGAGTTAGCCTGCTGTATATTCAAACAAAGCCGTTATCTGGAGAGAGCAGGTGAAGAGTTATTAAAGGAGCAGTTCAGGATTTTGTGTGTGTGTTTGTATGAGGTATTGACAGATCACTGACTTTGGCAAGTGGGTCCACAAATGCAGCGATGCCTTGGCAGACACTTGCTCACACTGATAACACGGCTGCCAGCAGCGACAAAGGGAGAGACAGATTTTTTGCCACTTGACTAAAGGCTCACCTAACGTGTGCTGCTTAAAATGTTATATAAAGAGGAGTTTATACAATGCTGATTAAGTCTGTCATCTCCACATGACTCTCTGTATAGCAGTGTTTAGCTTGTGTCCTTAAACTCCAGTGGAGGTTTGTATATTTACCAATTACAATATACACTCATTTGCCACTTTATTAGGCACACACAGCACCTAATAATTATAGTGACAGGGGTCTTCTGTTGGCTGTAGCCCATCTGTTTTAACATGTTATGTGTTCAGAGAGGATCTTCTTCATATTTAAGTTATTGCTGCCTTTGAATCATCTAGAACCAGTCAGGTCATTCTCCTCTGACCTCTGGCATCAACAAGGATTTTTCTGCTGGAGAACTGCTACTCACTGGATAGTTTTTCAGAACACTAATGATGGTTGTGTGTTTTGCAGAACTGCAGTTTCTGATAACCATTCTATTATCAAAGTTGATTATTTCGCCTGATGCTCAGTTTGAACTTGGGCAAATCATGTTGTGTTTTTCTACATGAATAAATGCATTGAGTTGAGTTGTCATGTGATTTGCTGATCACATATTTGCATTAACAATAGATGAGCATGTGTACCAAATAACTTAAAGTGAGTGTACAGTCAAATTGTTTGAACTATTGTCTCAGGAAGAAGTGGGGAATCAATGTATTCGTGTGTCCAATTTCACTAGGTGGCATTATTTTCAGGTTGTTGGAATTGGGCATTTTCTATTTGACCGATTTCATCATACAACTTTAGCTGGTGGCTAGTTGGTACCATTTCGAGTATCATTGTGAAATTCAAATATAATTAATACTGTCAATTAACTTAGTTATTTTTTTCACACTGAGCATCCTCATCAGTCCAATAATGCACCAGTGTGGATTCTAATGTTTGTCTCAGTGTCGGCTGCTTCTACCAGCTTCATCTGTGGAGCATTTGCAGAGTTTGACGTAAGTTTTAAAATATTAACATTGCTCATGTTCATACTGATTAATGCCAACGTCTGCATGGAAAAGACTGTAAACAGTTTTCATTGGTACACTTGTCTCATAGATGAGGGCCACTGTCACTGTTCTGTAGTCTGCAAAAACATGACACCAGCTAATTAAGAAGAATCGCAAGGGAGCTTTTCATCTTGCAATGGGAAATAAACTTTGTGGTGATGTTTACCATTTACTGTGTGTTTTCCACCGTGTGTTTATCAGGGCGTTGAAGCCTCTGCAGTCACTGGCACGGTGCGTGAATTGTCAGACACTAATGACAGCGGAAAAAGTGGCACAATGACAGCACGCTCGTGCTCTGCCAAAAGAAAAGTTAGGCTAAACAAACACAGTCAGAGACCATCTGGATTGTGCAATGCTGCTATAATAATACACATTTAATTTAAGTTATTTGAATGACTGTGCTCAGTCTAGTCTCTCTTCTTACTGCTTTCTTTTTACATGAAGCTTTTCAGTGAAGGCAGTCCAGGATTTTGCTAATATATTCAGAACGAAACAGACTATCTTAATATGTTTGCTTCATTATCGTACCACTGGACAACCATTTCCAGCAGTAAAATGAAGTGTGTAAATCACTCACTTTCTGACACCAAAATCCAGAGAGAACATTTGCACGTTTAGCTCACAGAGCTGTTGATCTACTTCTGCCTCATTTGATACATTTGTGCCACTTAATTAAAGCTGAGTATAGAATTTCAAACCTCGGAGTCACACATTTGAACTTACTGAATGAGTAATGAGGTGATGGAGGCTTTAGTGGATCAGCATCTCCTGTGTGCTGTGAAGTAGAATTTCTTCATCGTGAGGCATGGATGGGTGACAAACCTCCGTTTCGGAAAAAGCTGTCAAATGACAAGAAAAAGAGGCAGACATATTAAGATGTTGAATATCTCTATAATGTTGTCTATGTCCAGTGCCTTGGGATAATGTACGTCGTGTCCATGCTAAACAAATAAAATTGAATTGATAATATGTCAGTACCTTATACAGTATAAACATGTTGTCTTTGTGGCAGCCATGTTTTGTGTCTGTGTCTCCAACTGGTTCCTAGTAACGACAATGTGCGTGTGTGTGTGTGTGTGAGAGACACAAAGCAAAGTCATCACTGATTGTGTCATTATCGAATAAACACACACTTCTAACAACCTAAAATATCTCTTTAATACCAGCAACCGTGTCAGAGTTGACTTTCACATTAACCACAAAACTTTAGAGCAAAAAGAGCAGTTTTATTTTTACCTGAAATTATTTTCATTCATTCGGATTTTGACATTGTTGTCGATGTTTATTTTTGTTTGTTGTTTTTGTATGTTTCGTTAACCGTGTTTGAAATATGTCAGTGTATTTTTGTCTTTGGACTAGCTCTGGAAGATGTTTGAATCATTTACAACACACCCAATCAAAGCATGGAGCACTTCTGATGAATGTAAACCTTACCCCAAAATAAACTACAGATTTACTGCAACAGACCTGTATATAAGTCCTGTCCAGTCCGTGGTTCTGACAATGTGCATGTTGGTCAATCAATGCACAAAACAATGAGAGGGACATACACTGGTCACGAAGGAGGGATAGTAATTGTATTGGACAAGGGATGATGAAGATGGAGATGCGAGGAAGGAGGAAAAGAGGAAGACCACAGAGAAGGATCATGGATGCATGGAAGGAGGACAAGAGGACAGATGGTGTCAGAGAAGAGGACAAAAGGAGAGGATAACATGGAGGCAGATGATCTGCTGTGGTGACCCCTAAAGAGAGAAGCTGAATGAAGAAGAAGACTCATTATTTCATTATATTAGCTTCAATCAAAATATCATTTAAACTTTGCTGTCTTCTTGGTATTTACACTTCTGTTCTATTAAGTCTGTGATTGATTTTCAAATTAAGTCTGTCATCTCCACAAAACTCTCTCTGTGTTTCTCTGTATAGCAGTGTTTAGCTTGTGTCCCTCAAACATCAATGTAAGATAACAATCTGGTGATGAATCTGAGGAAACCAGGAGACACTGTACACACTGTAGTGCAGCCTGTTCAGAGTGAGTGGACTGGATCCACCTGAGGATTATCAGGAGACGGATGAGACAGGTGAGCTGTGATATCAGTATAGCTCTCTGGTTTAAGTGAATCCAGAGAAGGTACTTTTTTATTCTGCACTGCGCATTATGCAACAGTCATGTACAGTGTATAAGGCAGGGTTCCATAATTCAATAGGAATGCAATTAATAAGAAAGCATATTACTGTGTCAGGTAAGTGTGTGTGTGAGGGAGAGAGAAATAGAGAGAGAGAGAGCACAGTGTGTTAAGTGTCAGTTACATACCTGGCCAGTGCACTAAGGTCATAGTTATCGGGTTTTTTAGATCGTCTTGTCTCCTTTAGCTTCCTCAAAAAAGTCTTTAGAGTGGCAGTCAACACTTGCATGCTGATTAGTGCTGTGAGAGGGCTGTGGTTATGTGGATGGCATATAATCTTTTTCATGTCAGTTGCGATCAGTGTCACAAAAATGATTCTCAATCCAGAGCTGCTTAAGTCATGAAATTCTCGAGAATGCATATATTAATGCCAGCCTTCCCTGCAGACCTCAGCAGGATTATGACTCATTTATGTATGTCATAGCTCATTTATAGATATTTTTTTTTATATACTCATACATTCAACCAACTTGTCTCAGTTTTGTCCTTTGGACAACAATGTCATTTTAATGACTTCTCTCTGTTTGAAAGAAAAAGTAATGTCATTGCAAACTGGCAATATAGTTGGATGAAGGAGACTGAAGCTGAAAGGTCATGCAGACTTCACTCTGCTTACAGATGATGTTTGAAAGTGGGCAGATGAGTGAAAGCTGCCACTCTGACCTTCAAGATATTGGTGACTTTTAATGAGGACTTGCTGACGAGAATGAATGAGATGTTCTTAGTTATGAGCAAACATGTTTTTTTCATTTTACATATTACCATATTCAAAGGCAGCAGTCTTTTGACGAGACTCATTGACCTCTCGTGTTTGCGGTTATAAAACTACATTTGCATTAACAGGATTACTCCGATCCATTTTTTTTATGTTGATGTGACTGCGTGGACACAAATCTGATATTCAATCCCATGGCACTTCAGTAAGGTCTTGTTTAGAGTGCAGCCCTAATGATGGATTTTCAGCATATCCAGATTGTAGCTTGATTTTCAATGTGAACGTCTCGGTCACTCAGATAAGATTTCAACGTGTCTTCTGCATCCCGCAGTGTGACTGAAACAACAACAATGATCCGGAGAGACAGAAGTAATTTGGAGACGCATTAAACGATCAACACAGTGGAAGCATGGAAGACAAAGACATTGCAAATAACCATTTGGGACAGAAACAGGCATAGATTTCTGTCATCCATTTTGTTTATTTCTATATCGCGTGTTTCCACTAGCACGACTCAACTCGCCTCGAGACGGCACAGTTATTTTGCGTTTCCACTAGCATAGTACCTAGTACTTTTTTAGTACCTAGGTTCCAAATGAGCTGGGGTGATACTATGTGTGACGTTGCCAAACTGCCAGCCAGAGTGCTGTCACAGGAAGAGGCATGAGCAATTTGTCTGACAAAAGAGTCAAGCCGAACAATGCTGACCTGTAGAGTTAAAAAGAAGAAAACTTGGGTTAATCTCCAACAACTACCAGGGAAATGTCTAAAATCTCAATATTTAACAGAGGAGTATGGTGTATTTAGCGACAGCACTGTTGATCACGATCGCGACTGGCAAGCCGCATCACAAACCATGCCGCTGTATTTCAGTGCAGTGTCAGACAGAGTCTGTGCTCCGGTCATGGAGGAAGTACTGAACAAATGTTTTTTTAATTAAAATCTTCGAATCATTCAGTACACTTAAAACAATTGCTTTGCAAGTCAATAGTCTCGTTTGTGTGAGTCGCGTGTACAACAAAGTAACATGAGTTTCATGCAGCCATGCAGTGATGACTCCGCCCACGTTGAGGAGGTACTATATCGTAATGGAAATATAACCTAAACTGTGCCGAGGCGAGGTGAGCTGGGACCATAGGTCCAAAAGGGGCTTTAGCCTACTTGGTTTTCCAGGGCGTGGCCTGTAACTTTAGAAATCAATATCAATATGGACACACACGGATCAGATGTGAACAGTTGGTCAGGAAGATCAGATTCTGATCTGATATGCTTCCAAATGTGATTTGGGCTGCAGTCTAAACAAGGGCTAAGTGGCCCTCGATCGATACAGCAATACAGTGTGTGGTGGTGCAACATAAGTGGCCACATCAGACCCTTGTGGATTTTTGTCTATACAATGCACTGTGCTGTTGTCTTCAATGTGCATCGGCAGCACAGCAAGTCATTTGGGGCAATTCTACATGATCGTTCACCAGGTGGAGGCGTATGACTCGTATGATCACAAAAACACATGTGGAAAGTGACATACTGGGTTAGTGTGGGTGGCAGATTTATCTGAAGCATGAACAAAATTGAGTAGTGTGGATGTAGCTTTACTTATACCTAGGGATGTCCGATAATTTCGGACCACCAATAATATCAGCCTATTATTGTGATATCGGTTCTGCTGCATCAGTTGAGGCTTCATAGCGGGAATTCAGATACCTGATCATTCAGATTTCAGAGAAGACCCCCCTCCAATACAAAAGATAGGAAAATTCTGGGGCGCAGAGTATAGCGCTAAAAGACCGCCCACTGCCGAACGGACTGGCCCAGATAACCGGATATAAACATGTTACTCCGGTAACTACCACGACATGCTCTTGTGCGCAGCTGCAGATCTGTCAGTGTCAGTGTGGACACATCTCCACAGCAGGTGAGACGCATGATGACTGAGTCAATCATATCTATATATAAACTTTTGTGAACGTCAAACTAGTTTGAAACAACACCATACTGCCACAGCAAGAGGCAACACTGTGTGTCTCTCTCTCAGCTCTGAACAGCGATCTGAATGTCTGATCTTTGATGATCACCCACCCTGCGATCCGCAGCAGCTGTTTTTTTCTTTTGATTCGTGTAGTGTTTTTTTTTTCTCTCTTTTTATTAAAATACACCCCCCCAATATTTTTTTTACCAGCAGCCACCACCGACATGGTCTATGCATGCCTTTTTTTCTCTTAGTTTATAGGAATTGCTCATTTACAACTCCTGTCCCTAGTTGGGCTTTTGTATTTAGAATACATTATAAATGCTGCAAATACTTACACAGCAAACTGTGTCCTATCCTTATCTTGAATTAAAAAAGAATAAAAAGTAAAATAAAAAAATGATCATCAGGCTCAGAGACGGAAAAAGAGAGAGGAACTGTAGAAGAAAGACTTGAACCTACAGGGGCACATCCTGAACCAGAATTAAATTCCACACTCAGAGCATCAGAAGTGTGCAGGGCAAAGAGCTGTCGCTCACCACACACTGAGCAGCTCACAGCAGCACTGTCGATCCAAGGCTTTGAAGCGTTGTCTGCCACATGGGGTGGACAGGACAAAGCAGGAAGCGAAGCAATCACTCGTTCACCTTCTCCCTCAGGTCCAAAAATCTTTCATTATTTCAATCAGGCGGCTTTGAAAGCGTTGCCCTCTGCCTGTTCCCTGAGCACTTCCCTGAATAGGTAAGTCAGACAAGTGCGAAGTGGTAAATGTGTTCATTTGTGCATGGGCGGCCCTCGTTTCATTGACTTTTTCCCAGGCGATTGCCGATAGACTTTTGCAGTGGGCTAACTCAGCAGGGAGACTCACTTAACCAAAGGGCATCTGTCAACCACCCTGAAATGACTTCATATAACCACAGCTCATGCAAATTATGATATAACATGTATGTATTGAGAATTGTGTCATATATGACCTCAGAGTTAAACTTTAGACCCTTTCAGTCTCTTTATTTGTTCCAAAATGAATTTCTGATATATCACTGCTGTGCATTATTAACTACCCTGACCCCCTGAATAGGGGGTCAGGGTAGGTTTTGGTCCTCAGAGTTGAAAGTTGAGTTCTTTTAAACTTGTATTTAAATTGTAATACTTTTGTAATAATTGTAATACTTTTAAATTGTAATGTAGTATTTTTCATTTGGCATTGATAATTACATAAACCCATTTCTAATCCCACCTCCCTGTCCCCAGACATACACAAGCAATACATTTATTAATTGTCATCAAATTAGGTTGGTGCACAAGAGTGTTGATACAGGCTTGGAGGGGCAGCTAAGTACAGTCAGCAAGAAATATAGAAAAACTTTTCGGTAAAGTAAAATACGCCTTGTTTCCAAGAAATTGTTCTTATTTTTTGCATAAAAAGCAAACTAATCTTGGCAGGTTTGTCTAGATTTTGGCCAGTTTTTTCATAATTCTAAGGAGCATTACACTCTGAAAGTGTCACACCGCGGTGAGACCTGTCCTGTTTTTATATTGTGACTTCCTGTGTTTTATTTTGAAAGTAACTTTCCTCTCATTTCAGACCACTTGCCCTTCCTGTCACCAGCCTGATGACCTCCCTTGATTGCCCCGATTGTTTCCACCTGTTGCCCCACCCTCATGTGTATTTAGTTTCTGCATTCCCTTTGCCCAGTGCCAGAGTGTCATCATTCATGCCACATCCAGCCTTTGTCCACTTATTTCATGCTCCTTGCCTTGGTTCTGATTTTATGCCCTCATTTTCAAGTGAGTTTTTTTATTGATAAGTTTTGTTACTTCATCTGTAGTTTATTCTCCTTGAGAGTGAATTTTTGTTCTTTGAGTTTTTATAGTTTTTAGCCTCCTTGGGAGTGATGTTTTTGTTTATCGTAGCCTGATTATTTTTGTACTTGAGAAGAGGTTCACTAAGATCAGAATCAACAAAGTTTGATTACAAAGTGCTTCCAGAGTCCTGACCTGACAGGAAGTGGCTGCAGATTTAGAAGCTTTATGAATTCTAGCCAAGCAAACTTCCTCTGTTGGCAGATTTGTTGTGTTAAAAGAAGAAAATTTAAATAAATTTAAGAATATTTGGCTTGTTTCTAGTAGGACTGTTTTTGCAGTGTAGATTGTCAACTAATAACATGTTGAAAATCTATTGAGAATTAGTTCAATGCTTGTGTGTAAGGATAGGGTTAGAAAACACTTGAAGTGCAACTTATAGTTGACACGCATTAAATAATGTGTCAAGTTACATTCCAATGGTGTAACAATCATTGGTTTATATTATATTTGTATTTAAGCAACATTACACAACACTGAGTGTTGTTGTATTGAATATCAGTACCAGTGTTTTTGCTCAAAGGCACGAAAGAGGGGCTGCTGTTCACTACATGATATTGCTTTTCACCAACAGTTCAACACATGCTATATATTATTTAACAGTAAGAAGCAACTTTTTGTGTATTATTTTATCAAATAGTTGGCTCCATCCACACAAATAGTTAAGCAACTGGACTGACTTGACTGTTACCTAGCAACATAAACAATGAACATATTCAATGACTGCTTTTGGTTCAGAATGCAGCAGCACGGGTACTGACATGAACCAGGAAAAGAGATCACATCACAACAGTGCTGAACTCTTTACACTGGCTCCCTGAAATTTAGAATAGAATTTAAACTTCTCCTCATCACACATGAGAAAAGAGCCAAAAGACATGATTATTCCTTACTACCCAAATAGACCACTCCGCTCTGAAAATGGAGGCCTGCTTGTGTTTCCCGGAGTCTCTAAGAGTAGAATGGGAGGCAGAGCTTTCAGCTACCGTGCTCTTCCCCTGTGGAACCAGCTCACACGTTGGGTCTGGGATGCAGACACTCTCCCTACATTTAAAGTTCAATTTAAATTAAGCTTATATATGGTTCAAGTGAACTCTGAACCACTGCTTAGTTATGCTGCATACAGCTCTCTCTTGCCTCCTCTGTTAATCTGCCTGCCTTCTCTATCTCTCTCTATCCTTCTTCCTCCTCCTCTTCTCAGCACTCGCACTTAATCATGACATTAACTTTGTTTTCTCTCCCTCCCCTGAGTTTGTGCTCTTCCCCTCTCTCTCTCTCTGTTCTTATTTTACATGTATATAACTATTATTATTACATTACATTATGTTACATGTCTTTTTCTTTTTTTTTGTCGTCATCTTAGTCGAGGTAGAGTCGAAAGGGATGTGTTTTTAGTCGGTGGTGCAAAATGTGGAGGCTTTCTGCTGTCTGGATGTCGATGGGGAGCTTGTTCCAACATTTGGGAGTCAGGACAGCGAATGGTCGTGAGTTTGGCGAATGCCTCTGCGATCCTCTCAAGCCGGTGTGTCAAAGCAAAACAGAGTGAGCGGGCTGGGGTGTAGGTTTTGATCATGCCCTGGATGTAGGCTGGACTGGATCCACTTGTAGCATAGAACACAAGCACTAGAATCTTGAAGCGGATGCGAGCAGCTACAGGAAGCCAGTGATGGGAGCGGACCAGCGGTGTAGTATGAGAGAACTTTGTTAAGTTGAAGACCAGTCGAGCTGCTGCATTCTGGATGAGCTGCAGAGGTCGTATGAGAAGAGGAGAGGGCCCAGGACAGAACCCTGAGGGACCCCTGTAGTTAGAGGACAAGGTTCCGACACAGATCCTCTCCAGGTTACTCTGTATGATCGGTTTTGAAGATAGAAGGAGAGTAGGGCAAGTGCAGAGCCTGAGACATCTAGTTCCTGAAGGGAGGAAGTAAGGATCTGGTGGTTAACTGTGTCAAATGCTGCAGTAAGATCCAAGAGGATGAGCACAGAGGAGAGAGAGGCAGCCCTGGCAGTGTGGAGTTGCTCAGTGACAGCAAGCAGTGCAGTTTCGGTCAAGTGACCTGCCTGAAAACCAGACTGATGAGGATCAAGGAGGTTGTTCCGGTGAAGGTAGGAAGAGAGTTGATTAAAGATAGCACATTTCAGAGTTTTGGAAAGAAATGGAAGAAGAGAGACAGGTCTGTATTTACTTTAGAGGGGTCTATTACTATATATTATATAGTTACTCATTACTGCTAATATGAATGTTATCCTCATCTGTCCTTCATCATTCTGAGGGTCACATGAGGAGTTGAAATCAATCCGAAATGGCATTGGAAAAAGCAGCATGTCACACCCTGGATGAAATGATGAAGACAATAGTGACGATGATAATTGTTAATGCCATTCATTTTTAGAGATTCTTCTGGTCTCTATCTTCTCTTCCCTCTCTTTGTAAATTTGATATTTTGTTTGTAATCTGCTCAACTTGTTTTCTGTGCACGTCTGTCCCCATTTTTCCTCTGTACAAGGGTTTTTGTGGGGTTTTTCCTCACTCGATGTGTCACTTTCTTTACAGACTGTAAAGCCCTTTGAGGCAAATTGTGATTGTTATGTTGGGCTATATAAATAAAATTGACTTGACTTTAAACTTTACAGCGGCTCTTGTCCACTACTAGTTGGCTTTTATATGTATGTATTATGTGACCAAAGAAAAAAGTGTCAGGTCACTGGTTTGTATGAACCTGGTGAATTAACAGCTTTGTCAGATGCAACACTGCTCCATCATTTCCTGCTCTCAGCGGATGGTCTCCTCTCACTGTTTAACGAGCTGTCAAATCTACAAGATTGAACATGTTTTCTTCCATTCATTCTTCTTTTCATCATGCTCTGTGTGTTTAAATAAAGTAAATCACCTGTGCCCACTCACTGCCATGATCTCCATCTGTCACAGCTACTTCCCTCCTGGGCTGTAAAAAAAGGCTTTTGCACACAGTCAGTGGAATTTTCCTGCTATGTTTTCCAAGAGATGCTCCCGGGGAAAGGGGTTTTCCCCATTCTTCAAACGACAAGCACTCAGTTATTTTCTATTTGATTGACACAATGTAGTACTAAGCTACAGATAGCATAATTAATGATTTTTATTCATTAATTTCATGATTTTCTCAAATCTGTGAAGCGAAGTGATACTTCACATTTGTTCAGTGTCAGTAGTATCTAAGAATGATATTTCGCACATTCCTAATTGGGGCTTAGTTCTGCATGATTATTTTCTTTTTTTTTCCAGTATAGTGGTGTTCAGGTTCTTGAGTTGCTAAGCGACATTCCCATGCTGCACACAGGAAGTGATTTGTTTTATGTCAAGACAGACGAAGGCAGCAGCAACATAGTTTTAAAAAAGTGAGACGACGACGTCAGTCAGGTCTGAAAGTTTGTTTTCAGATGAAGGACTCGGCAAACAAATAATGTTAAATTGTTTCTTTTTTTAACAAACAGCAAACAGGCAGAACAATAACAACAATGGCAACAACAAAAGTCACCAAACATTAGCACTGCAGCTTTAATTTTGCAATATAAATTCTTGATAAGTTTCTAAATGATTATTTTCTGTCTATTGTGGTATGTTGCTTTTGCACTTCCATTCCTCTCATTTGAAGGCAATCTGGTATTAAAGGTCCAACAGTTCCACAGCTGTTACTTGAGTTTCTATGTTAAGGTCATTTGTATATAGCTTGGCAAAAATTTTAGTCAAGTCAAATCTATATCACATTTATAACAGCAGGAGCTGAGCCAAAGGGCTTTACATAAAAAAAAAAAAAGTTCATTTTTTTCATGAGTTTTCATTTCAAAGATACTGGGACCTTTTTCTGAATTAGCTAGGATAGCAAAAGAAATGCCTTTGGTCTCTGTGTATCCAAACTGCATGTCAACACAACTGAGCAAAAGAAATATGCAGTTGGAATATTTATTGATATTTAAAAAGGTTTTGACACAATTAACCATGGGCTATTATTAAAAATTGGGAATGGAAATGTGGTATGCTGTTAGAGTGGGTCAACGGTTATTTACAGAAGAGACAGTTTGTTAATTGTGGTGATGTCTGTTCAACATGTTTGGGCATTGTTTGTGGTGTCCCACAGGGGTCATTGCTAGGGCCAAAGCTATTTTTATTATATATTAATGATGTCAGTGGTATTAAAACATGTGTTGTTTGCTGATGGTACTAATATTTTCTGTGCTGGGGTCACCATTACATCAAATCACTACAGAAATGAAAAGAATGAAAATATGGTTTGACAGAAATAAATCATCATTCATTTCAATAGATAAGATTTATTGGGCTTGTAACTGGAAGGTCGCTGGTTCAACAGGCCAAGAGCTGGGGTACCCCTGAGCAAGGCACCCAATCCCCCCAGTGCTGCCCACTGCTACTGTGCCTAACTTGAGTGTGTTTATTACTGGTGTGTATTAAAAATGGTTTCAATGTGAAGGGCAAATTTAATATCACTAATTAGTGTGCAAAAGGTTAAAAAAATAATTATAATGGTTCAGGATTTTGAAAAGATGAAAGTGAAGGGTGAGACACTGATCTGTGGATTCATGAGGAAATTTGAAGAAAAGACAAGCTTATTCTTATCACTGCTGTCCCAGAAATGGTTTTTGTCAAATGAATAATACAGTTAACGTTCAGTGAATGCTTTTGTGTAAGCTACTGAGGGCAGAACACCATTTTTCATTTTTTTCTCTGGATTTATCAATCAAACAAAAATATTATATTATTTCCACTAATAGAGATTTCATTTATAAAATCATGTGAATTAGAGCCAAATAAAAACGGAGGACTTGTCATCTAATGTACTCAGAGTGTAATCTCAGATGTGCAGCAGCACAAATGGACCTGCCACTGCTGTCGGCAAAAGATGAAAGAGCTGAGTGATGATGTGGAAATGTGTATTTCCACATCCAACTTGCAGTTTATAGTGAGGTGTCATATTTTTTTGCTTCTTCTACATTATCATAATATTTTCCCAAACCTGTTTTCCATGACAGGAATACACTTGGCCTGTGTTGACTTGTCTGTCAACCCACTGCATTTTACTAGTTTTACAGTGGATATGTACAGTATCAGTTAAAGATCCAGTGCGTAAGAATTAGAGATATCTAATGGTGAGACTGCAGACTGCAACAGATGGATGACTCCTCCGCTAACCCCTCTCTTTCTGAAACATGTTGGGGAACTATGATGGCACACCTAATAATTATACACTTAAGTTTTACATTTAAATAAATATATTTATGAATGTATATGTAATTTCAGCCAATAAACAATTCAGTGTGTGGAGTCTGTGTTAGGATCCCTTACCCCTCCTGTTATATGGCTGTCTGTCTGTTTTTATAGTTCTGTTAGGCTCTGAGTTTACTTCTTTTGTTTTGAGTGTGCAACCCCACTAATTTGTTGTTCTCCTCCATTTTTCAGTTTGCTGTAGGCTGGTGGTGCCGGTGATCTGGTGGTGGCATCCTCCCATCTTGTCACATCTTACCGATATTTTAGAACCAATTAATGTTTCATAAAAAACATATGTTAACTTTCCAGGGTGGTGTTAAGCTTTCCCCTTATGTTTGATTATATTAGTTCCCTACCTTATCACCTCCTACGCTCGCCACACTATTTCTGGAATGACTGCTCGCTTTTTGAAATTAAAGATTTTTTGATTTTACTTTCCACTAAGTTTTTGTGTCTTTGTTTGTGGATCTGCTCACGCCTAGTGGCAGCTTAACACAGTGGACCTTTAACCCTTTACACCGAGTGTATTGCAGACGACACATTTGCGCAAGCGCACTTTGCATTACTGAAATTACGTGGTGGTTTGTGCTTTTGGACAAATTCCAGCGGCTTCTGAAAGCTGAGAAGTTGCACGTCAAAGTGTGGTTATTACGGTGGCCGACAGGGGCAAACACACTGCAACGACCGAAAACAAATGCAGGAGGAAAAACGAGCAGCAGGTTCACATTTTTTTGGGTGTGTTTTGGGACTTGCTAGTGTTTTGGGACTTGCTTGTGTTAATGCGAGGAGATATGCTTTCAAACATGTAGATACGGTGATCTGAGTTATTTTATTTTGAAAATCAGACGATGTCATTAAAAATCAGCTTGGCTGCAGGCTATTTACTGTAAATCCCTTTGTAATTCAGGCATTAAAATTTAGCGTCAGGTACAGAGAAACGAGTGTCAGATAGCTTGATTGCAGTCGGATACCCTCTTAATAAAGGTCTTTTAATAAAGTAAGAATTACATTAAGTAGTCCCTGAGCATCGTAAAGGTTGGTTATAGAGCTGCATGAAAACAAGCGCTCCCAAAGACCTGAGCACTTCCGTTTTTGAGTACGCTCCCGTTGTCTTTTTTGTCAGCCGAGAGGGGCAAACGCACTGCAACAACCCAAAACATATGCAGGACCTTTAATTCAATTCAATTCAATTTTATTTGTATAGCGCCAAATGATAACATACATTATCTTGTACATAGACAACATCTTGGAGAGACCTTGCTTTGGGGGTCCTCGGGATGGGAGATGGGGTGGAGTGTGGTCCTGGTTAGGACTCCCCCTGGGCTTTGGTTGGGGCTGGGATCTGGAGATCATGGTCGTGGGAGATGCCGTGGTGGCCTGGATACGGGCCCTGCCTCGTCAGGGGTCCCTGTGATCACCGGAACCCTACCTCCTAGTAGGGTGGGGGTGGGTCCGGTCTTTTGCTCCAGTGGTGCTCGTGGGATGCCATGGTGTGTCCACCCCTCTCTCTTTCTCCCTCGCATATTTACAAACATGAATTTTGTGTTTTCTGTCCTACGTGTGTTCTGGGACTTGCGTGTGTTTTGGGTTTGTGTGTGTTTTCTGTCCTGCAAGTTTTGGGGGTTTGTGTGTGTTTTTCGCTTCTGCGTGTGTTTTTGTATTAGTTTGTGTTTTTAAATCTGCAGCGTTTGTGAATATGCAGCTCGTTTCTCCTCCTGCATGTGTTTTGGGTCATTGCAGCCATAGGGTATTACGCTAATTTCGCAATAATAAGTGTCTTTGTCACCAGAGAGGAGAGAGTTGGAAAAAACTCAACCAAATGTTATTTTAAATAATATTTTATGTGTTTTGTGCTGTTCAAATTTCAAAACGCAAATTCTGGTGTTTGTCAGTCAGTCATCATCTACTGCTTCATCCTCTACCAGAGGGTCGCGGGGGGTGCTGTGCCAATCTCAGCTACATCGGGCGATAGGCGGGGTACACCCTGGACAGTTTGCCAGTCCATCGCAGGGCCACACACAGATAGAGACAAACAACCATTCACTCTCACACTCACTCCTATGGTCAATTTAGAGTGTTCAATTTACCTATCCCCACATTGCATGTTTTTGGACTGTGGGAGGAAGCCGGAGAACCCGGAGAGAACCCACGCACACACGGGGAGAACATGCAAACTCCATGCAGAAAGGCCCTTGTTCGAACCGGGGCTCGAACCCGGGTCTTCTCGCTGCAAGGCGAGAGTGCTAACCACTACACCACCGTGTGGCCCAATTATGGTGTTTGTGTTTTTTCTAAATAAAATGTTAAGTCTAAATGTCCAGACCACATTTTGATTCTATTTTGTACCTTTTTGTAGTCATATTGTTCATATTTTTCTACATTGTGCATTCACAGATGTAAAAAAAGGAATGTTCATTATTTATTACCTTTATCTTTACTGCTGTGACAATGTAAATGTCCCCATTACTGGAATAATAAATAACTATCTTATCTTATCTCCTCAAATCTTATCTTATCTGTGGAGACAATAAATCTCCTATACAGACTCTCCTACTGCTCTGACGCTCCGTTCTACCAAAGCATAACTTGCAATTAAACTATACTTTCAATACTGAATGGTTCCTGTAGACAACTGTTTTGCTTGTGTTTCCACTGCAGTCAAACATAGGTGATGCATGAACTAGGGTCATATATTATCAGGAGATTGGGTCAAAATTACCTTGAAATATTTGACTGGGCTGAGGTCTGCAAACAGTGCAGAGTATGACTGAAAGGTAATGCAACTTTTGTGATTATTACAGTTTTTTTTTTTTAAATTGTTGTTGAGTAGTTGTTTAATTGCTTCTTGTCCCCACCTACACCTGCGCTGCCACAGTCAGGTCTGATAGTACTGCTTGACAAAGCCTGATTTCAGACAAAGGATGTAGTATACAAATGACATTACATCATTTCTGTCGTCAAAGACCAAACAGAGGCAGAATAATAACATCAACAAAAAGGGAAAAAAAACACAAGTGTGTAACACAAGTTACACACTGCAGCTTTAAGAATGTACCTTCATACATAGCTCTTAGTGAAAACATGGCTATACACATTGCATATTAAAGAAAATGTATGTCCTCCCCGGGCTAAAGACTCTGTGTGTGGAGGGCAAAACAACGATATCAGCACACTTTAGCATTTTAAATTCAGCACTTAGCCAGGTCTATGGTCTAATTTAGATTAAGTAGCAAAGGTACCTGAGCATAGGGTGAATGCTGAATCTTAATTAAATCTCCAGTTACAGCTGCTCTCTAATAAATGCATATTTTTATATCTATATCTATATCTATGTCTCTGCTTTAAAAAAAATTAAATGAAGGACATTTTTGCTGGGTTGGGAAAAAGGATGTATTATTACACATATCATTCAGTAATTCTTAATTTATTATGACCAAGACCATGGCCCCAGGTAATAATTCTGTATCCAATTTCTGTTTAAAACTGTACTGATTTTTATAAAAAGATACATTTTATGTTATTAATAATAAAATATAAATAATAATACATTGATAATATATTTTAGTTCTGTTTCTCATATGGCCCCCTGGGGAAAATAAGGTTGTGTTTTTCCCAGAACACTTCATATCCTATGATAGTTTTATCTTGCAGTATTAACTTATAATGTCCATCTACAGGTTTACAGAATTCAACAAACCTGTTTTTATTGTTAGTCAAGTCAAGAAGTTGAACGTTTTATCTATAGTTTTATTGTGTTTTTCTTCACATTGATTTGCAGTATACCTTTTAAAGTAAACCTACAAATCATCCATGTTAATCCTGTACTGTATGGATGATAAAACTAGAACTTATAGAACCTATTCAAGTAAAGGAATTTATTTTAAGTAAACATTTCTTTCATAACATGTTTTTTTTTTGATTGAGATAAGTCTTGAATGATTTACATGCTAGTTTTGAGAATTCTAGCAAAGCAAAATTAGCTTACCCCATTAAAAAATGTAATTTAAGAATATTTTGATTATTGGATTATTACCCTAATAAGGGTTTTTGCAGTGTATTCTTTCTTCCTGCTTAGCTTATATATATGGGTTGTGTTTATATCTTACCAACTTACACAGATACATGCAATAACAGCAATGTTAATGAATTTGGGTCAGAGTTTAAAGGGGTTTAGAAAGAGAAGTCTGCTGCTTCTCCCTGTCACATTGAGGATTTGTTAACAAGCTGAGTGGCTGAGGAAACCCAGGAGGAGAGGAAATGGGTCTTTAACATCTGCTGGTGGAGGAAACACACAATCTCTCTCTGTGCAGAGTGAGGTTGTGACTGTTTACAGATGCTGCTTTAATTGCTTTACACTCAAATATTTGTTAAATGTAGAATCTGCAAAAGGTTTATCTGAAGTTTGATTATAGGCGTTGGTTGGAAATGACTTCTATTGATTGTGTTTGGCCTCTAAGCACAGGGTAAAAGTTGCTCACTCTACTGCCTGAGATACAATTATGGTCGAAATGGAACGTGGAAAGAGGATGACCAGAAAAAGGCAATGCTAGATGTTCTGTGCAACAGTGGATAACTGTCCTGAAACAATACAGAGAACTTCCTCTGTAATCTGCACATGCTTGGGTCAAAATGTTGTGTATTACTTCTCGTGTTTTCACTCTATTTTTGTTTTAGATGTGTATTCCTGTGTTTGTCCTTTTGAAGCAGATGTTCAAAAACACTGTTAGAGACTTCTTCCTGTTAAAAGGGAGGTTATTTTTTCTCTCCACTGTTGCCGAGTCCTTGCTCATTGTGTTCCTGTTGGGTTTCTCTGCATTCATTGCAAGGTCTTGACCATGTAACAAGTGCTTTGAGATAATGTGTGTTATGAATCGATGCTATACAAATAATTTGTAATTGAATTGAGTTGAATGTTTGCTTGTGTGCTTTGCAGACTTTTCTAAAAAGAACACCACAAGCATTTCACAGGATTCTTCAATTTTTTCAAACAGTCATCATTATTTAACCCAGCAGGCATCACAAGGTATTCAACTAGAACTAGGTTAATGTGAGAATTGTATGATATTAAGGCATACAATTACTAAAAGTTATTAGTGTAAGGATGGACGGAACCTTTCTGTAATGCTGCGTTCACACCGGATGTTGCACACATTTTCCATGTGGCAAGATTACATACAAAGGCAATGCACAGATGTAAATAGACACACATTTCTTGTTGGTCAGGCTGGGAGGCGCCAAGTGAAGGACTTTGCTCCATTTGGTTGAACTGAAATATTTGAATGAAAAGTTAATGAAAAATTCTCTTTGAATATTGTTTATTTGCTTTATTCAATTTAATACAATTTCATTAGCACTCTTCCCAATTAGCACAACCGTTAGGTTTATAGTAAGTGTTTGTATCTGTCTGTAATCACATTTCATGTAAATTCAGTTCATCTTGGGTGTTTTGTCAGAAGAAGAAGTGGAGAGTGTTTAGGAAAGGTAGAAGGAGACAGAGTAAAATGTGTGGGCCAATGAATCAGAACGCAAGGACGCATAAAGTGACTATTTTTTTGTCTATGAAAATAGACAAAAAATGTGCATTTCATATTAAAATGCGAAATAAAAGACCAAATATTATTTTGTCTGGAAATGCATTATGTCATGTATGTATGTATAAACAATTCAAATAAGCCAAAATTAAAGCAATTTTCCACATTAGCTAGATCTGTCAGCTGAGTTCACTTGATTAACTGATCAAGTGAACTAAGAATTGGAGCACCCAAAAATTAACAAAATTAACAAATTAGTCTTTAATAAAAAAAAACTAACAAAAAGGCACAGAGTGAAACATTAACCAAAAAAAAAGAACCTTCATGGAGTAGAAACACAGGGAGCTGATCAGGAACACATGAAAAAACTGAATTGAAATGAAAGAATACTGATTAATAAAAAGTCCAACAAAAAGTGTCTGGATGATCCAAGGGTTGTAACAGGGAGGTTTATTAAAAATTATTTGAGATTAAGGTTTGGAGATAAAATCAAGGTCACACACAACAGCAGGCAGTGGACTGGAAAACAGACTTGCAGGCAGATGGTGAGCACACATGAGAAGATGGACCTTGAGTCATGAGTCTTGAGAGTCATGTGAGTAAAGTTGAGTTAATAAAAGACTACAGATGGCCAAAACATTACCACACCTGCAAACTGAAGAAACTGGACTGCTGAAGTGAAAAGTACGGTGGCCGAGAAGTGCAAATCACATCGACAAATTCTGGAATTTGTGTCATTGTTGCAACAGACGCAAATGCAAAGGTTGCACAAATATAATCCTGTGGTGTGAATAACATAGTGTTGAGGGTGTGAATGTAGCATTATCTGTGATCCTCTCAGGGGACATTAAGACAGAGGCGACACCCCCTGCTCAGACAATCATCTACAGAAGCACACCACATACATTTCCATATTTGTCCTTTTAGGCAGTATCTACTCACCGTTAGGTCATGAGGAAGATAATAACATTTGGCTGTTGATTCTTTGTATCTGTATGCAAGGTCTCTGTGTGGCATTTGGCTGAGAGATAAGCTTGTGTAGCATGACATTATGACAGCTTTGACATTTTAGATCTTAATGCTGCACATGCTGTTTTGCATCATAATTGTCCTTCTAAAAGCATGAATAGTTTTGCTCCACCTTTATTCCCAAATACCAATATTTGACCCCAGCTGTCATCACAAATAATATACAGACAATGTTACGTCCCACATTCTGAAAAGGAATACTCCATGAAACCTTGTGAACTTAGTGGACTGAAAGCTGTAACAATCACTTAGGACATTTAAGGTTGTGAGGGGAGTTCTTAACTGTTAGTCTTTAGTGTTTTAGCAATATTATTCATTATAAATATAGAGCCATTGCTATTGTTGAAAGAGAGAGGTATTTTGTTAATTATTTGCCAGTAAGAAGCCAATCAGAGCCTAAAACAAAATACAAGTAATGATGTAATGATAGCAGATTATTCCAGAGAGTTTGTGTCTATATGTTAAAGGTCATCACATGATTATATGAGTCATCTTGAGGACTGATCGTCAGAATTGGAGGTAGCATCAACATTAGGCTGTGTATGTGCCTGCCTCTGTTCTTCTTGGCCGAGTATATTGAAAACATCAGACTTCAGGGACTTCTTCACTGTTCTCCAAAACCTTGATAGCAAATATTCCTCAACAAAGAGGAGTATAGCCTATCAGTGGAAACTGTCCTCACATAAAAAGAAACAACCCCAGAGGTTGTCAGCAGCCTGTTACAGCACATTTGTTGACCTCTAAGGTTGGTGTAAGACAGCATCAGTCTTTTTAGTAAATACCTCATGATCACATCTTTATGTTCAAGACATAATAGATCTCAGGCTTTTCTGAATCCACAGTCTATGGATACATCAACATCAACTCTTTTATTCTATCAACGAGCTAATTAATTCATGTACAGTATATTAAAAATGTTTAAAAAAGTACCAAATAAGTGGTACACAGCGCATGTCAAGTCAATTGTATTTATATAGCCCAACATCACCAATACAACTTGCCTCAAAGGTCTTTACAGTTTGTACAACAAGTGAAACCCTCTGTCCTTAGACCCGTACATCAAGTGAGGAAAAACTCCACAAAAAAACCTTGTTCAGAGGAAAAATGGGAGAAACCTCAGTAAGAGCCACAGAGGAGGGATCCCTCTACTAGGATGGACAGACATGCTGTAGGTGTCACATGTACAGAAATAAATTCAGCAGATTACAAACAAAACATCATATTTACAGAGTGGAAACATAAAATACAGAAATGTAAAATGCAGAAAATAGCAAACGGAAGAGAACGGAAGCTAACAGAAGAGAGGCAGATGGGTCATAATAACAGGAACATCAACCGGTATCAAATTAATATCAATATTAGTATTAATGAAGATGGCATGAACACAAGGCTGTGGGTGGTTCACAGTTACAGGTCCATCTTAGGGAAATGGAAAACAATGGTGCAAGTTTTGCCAGATTTTCATCACCTCCGAAGAATTTGGCAAACTAAGACACTGCCAAGCAGAATGAAGCTCTCTGTGGAGGTGTAGGAGAGGACCTGAGGAAGAGAGAGACTCCTGTATTTGCTCAGAAAACTCTATAAACAGCAGCAACAAATAACAATAATAATATATGTACTCAACCCAGCATCCTGCACAGAACACAACACTTTCTTCACACCAAATATTTGTAAAAACTCAACCACATTGTTAGTAATAAAAAATTAAAAAAACATTCATGCACCACCTAACTCAAAATAGCCCCAAAACAATGCCAACTTCAACAGTTCACAAATTACAACCTCCTTAAACACACATATATATATATATATGTATATATGTTACAGGCAGTTTGAGAAACAATGACATTTTAAATTTAAAATTTCAAAATTTTGCTTGTCATATCGCAGACCACACTTTGAGAAAGGCTGCTCTACACCATTGCCGCCTGACATAATACTCAATTTTAGAGTGAGGAATGAATCAATCAAGCCTGGCTAGTTTTGCTTCCTCCACCATTACAACGGATGTATTACATGTCCATCATGGGGAAGAGGTGATGCCTGTGTTCAGACAGAGGGGGCTGGGCTCCATGGAGGAATTAGCTGCTGAAGATGAGGTATCAGACAGGTGCTGGATTAGGGCAGTGGGAAAACCCCCAGAGGTTCATTACAGCTACTTTATCTTGTGATGTACTGCCTTCAACCTCCAGATCCTCACTTGGTAGCCCTGGAGGACAATTCCGTCTCAGTCTGTCTAATCATGCTCCCTTCAATGGTAGAGTTTGAAACGGCAATGTGATTGCCTTTCGCCTGATGGGACCACATGGCAGGGTCAGACTGCAGACCTTTTTAGATTACATAATAGTATAGTATAGTGTAGTATAGTATAGTAATATTAGACAGTATAGTCATAGTAGTAACGATAAAAAGATAAAAACCTTTCTGTGTTTTGTTTTCCTCTCATTTTTTTCATCACATTCCAAACATACATTTTACTCTAGCCAGTTCAAATCATTCATACCACAGCTTCAAGAAAGAGCACAGACGTGTGTAGAATGGGAGAAAAGATGGTTGGATTGGTTAGAAGACTTGAAAGGTTGGTCAAGGAATGAAGAGGAAGCACTGTGATGAAGAACTGAATTGAGGAGGGCAGCATTGCACCTCTCAGCAGCTTGCTGGAAATCCTTAGAAGAAAAAGGAGGCAGCAATGGAACATTACTCTTGTCTACTGCTGTAAAGCTTCAAATTACAGATGCCAACTGCAGTAAAACACGATAACCACAACCATTGCATAACTACCTCTTTCTTTCTTCCTTTTCATATGCTTTTCCCTTCTCTTCTTACTGACATTGCATGGCATTGAAATTCATTGAACAAAATGTTAAAGTTCCAGCTCGTCCAGTTCAAAAAATAACATAAATATAAATGACAACTTAATGACAACTTGCATCCATGTTGTTGCAAAGCTGTCATTTTCTGGATACTTAAAACCCCTACACTACCAGTCTGCCATATTATTTCTATCAATCACACTAAGAAAGTTGAACGTCCACTTTCTACTCTGCCCATTCCCACCACACTCCCTGTCAGTCTCTTCTTCTAAACTGTATGTCAGGCTGTACACCAAGAGATGCAATGCTGCCCTGCACATCATGTTTTTCCTGTCAGCAGTTCTCTACTCATCTCAGTCCCTCTTCACAGCTTTGATGCCTTTGATTGATTGATCCTCATCTGATGTCATGTTTTCTTCAAGTTTTCATCTTCTGTTTATCACTACCTAGGTGTACAAAGAGAACAAGAAAAGGGCAATACACCAATATTAGGTGCAGTAGAACACCAAGGAAAACAATTAATTTAGAACCCGCTTGATACATATTAACATAATCTGACTGGGAAGTATTATGGAGTTTTCTTTTGATACAAACCACATATTCACTGACAGGATCACCATTGTGGACCAAACTGTTTTTTCAGAAAGTCCTGAATCAGACATTTTGGCCCACATAGGCACAGTCATAGATGAACTTGGAAGAGCCTCAGCAACAGCCCAAAAACTCAGAGCACCCGTAACAAGTGCTTCCAAACTGCAGTATCAGAAGAATCAGATCTACATTCTAAATGAAAGAGAGAACAATGGACATGGTGTCATTCTGGGATTCCTCAAGGTCGGCTACAAGAAATTATTTCTCTTTGACAAAATGGGTGTGTACATAGAAGCAGAGCCACTGTGTGCTCTGGATTTCTATGTAGTGGAGAAGTTCCAGCGACAAGGCTATGGATTAGAGCTCTTTGATTCTATGTTGAAGCACAATAAGTTGGATCCAGTGCTGTTGGCTTATGACAGACCCACACACCAATTCCAGTCATTCCTGACAAAACATTATGGCTTGAGAAGACGTATTCCACAGGCCAATAACTTCATGGTGTTTGAAGGCTTCTTTCCCAACAGAACAGCTGCCCAATTGAGAAAGGCTCCTCTAAAAAAGACAGACAGAAAGATCAAATCCTGCTCTTCAGTTGAGAGACATGTTGTTCCTCCTCATGCCAGCAAGGAATTGGTATCATCCCCAGGGTCCCATTCCATCAGCAGGGCATCCTCCCACAGCAGGGTGTCTCCTCAAGTGCCCACAGTTTCTGACTGTGGAGACAAGGACCAGATCACACAGTCCCCTCTTTTGAAGGCCTACAGGGTGTTATGCACCAGACAACAAGCTCCTGGTGCAAACTGCAGCCTGAACAGTCAGCAAAAGGAGAACAGAGAGACACACTTTAATAGGATGCTAAAGCCTGGAAGGGTGAGGAAGATTCAGGGAGGTAGACTGTTCACAGTATCTGGCAGGTGACATGTTGGGCACCCAGAAACAAATGTTAGAGAACAAGGCCGGTCGCAGACTGAAGAAAAGGACTGTTACAATGCTCAGAGGGTGAAGCAGAAATAGCCATGGTGAGAGAATTTCCAAAGTTGATAATGATGACCTAATTGCGTCCAGAAAAATGTTCAACAAATGACCTGAGGAGGTATTCAGGTGTGTGGTACTTGGGACTATGCTAACCAAACGCAGAACCTGGGCTTTAAGGGACTGATACCAAGTCAAGACTTACATCAGTGCACTACATACAATGCCTGGTTAAATAAATATTCAGTCATTTGGTTGGACTGCCTTTGGCTTCTATTACAACACGCATTCACCGTGGCATTGTTCCAGTAAGCTTGTGCAATGTCACGAGTGTGGGCAGTGCTGACTTTGGCGTTGTATGGATGTAAAATGGAAATTGGTAGAAATGCGAAAGATATGTCGCTAAATGAGTCGCTTCCACCCTGTCTCACATGCCCTCACCGTCCTTTGATCTGTATCCAGGTTACATGCAATGGTTGTAAGATGAGTTTGACTTTGCTTGGATGAGAAATGCAAGAGGTGTTAAAAAAGTCGCTTGATAGGCTTCAAACACACTCACTAAGGGCACCAGTGTGTGCAGTAGCGACTTTGATGTTGTTTTCCAGTCGAAATCGCTAAAAAAGAGCTGCTTTTGAAATACAAGATCAGTGACTTTTTTCAGTCAGGTAGTGTTTATTAAACATTTCTTTACAGTATATATATGAATATGTATATATATATATACATATATATGTAAGTATATATTTATATATATATACATATATATCTAAGTAGTTTTTATATATATATATGTACGTATTATATATACATATATATATATACATACATAGTCAGAAGCATTTTGTCATCAGATGAAGGAAATAAAAAAGCCTTGGCCCTTTGACAATGTTCTAAACATTATGCTGAAGTTAATATGTTGATTCATACATTTTCTTGTCAATGTTAAATGTCTTGTTACTTGGAACGTTTTGCACACACAGCACATCTATGTATAGGGCAATTAAAAGAAAAGCAGTATGACAAAGCTTGTGGTCGCTTGCAATGATGAAGTGAGGCATTGAGTGAGTCAGTGAACTGTTTATGAACAACGTGTCTCTTCATATGAGGCACTTCTAAGAAGGTAAAGTATTATGGGTTGCCTGGACGACTCACAGAATCATAGAGGCCTTAACCAGCCAGGGAAAGGGCTGCATTCAGGCTCAGAAAGCATCGAAGAGGTAGCCTGCATATGTAAGGGTAGGGTGGTAATTGTGGTGAATAACAAAAATTCCTATCATATGTACGGTGGCCGTGAAGTTCAAATCACAGCGACACTAAGAGAAATCACAATGCAATTAAGACAAATCACAATGACATTAAGAGAAATTGCACCGACATTAACTTCTACTGGAAGAGACGGGACAAATGAGCCGGTACTTCCCATCACTCATGATCATATTATTAGGAACAATAACAACATGTTAAAAGTCGTTTTATAATTCCAGATTCTTTAACTCAACCTGTTTATCAGTAACTTTATGAACCGATTATGATGATAAGACAAGCAGCCTCCCCGGGAATCACTGGTGAAGTGACCGCAGGTCTCAGATGGGTGAATGGCAAAAGCAGCTTTGAGTGTTCATCAAGACTAGAAAATAAATACAGATCATTACCATCAAACTGATCCGTCAAATTCCTGAAACTTTTTTTGTGGCCGCTTCTGTGTTTTCAGTCATATTCCAACAGTCATCGCACTTTGCTTTGTACAATATTGCCATTGCCTCCGTCTGTCTTGACATAAATTGAATCACCTCCTGTGTGCAGCGCAGAAAGGTTGCCCGGCGACACAAGATCTAAACACTGCTATACTGAGAAACAGAGAGAGTTGTGAAGCTGACAGACTTCATCAGCATTTAAAGTCATAGTTTGAATATAACATAAATTTGCACCTTCATTCTTTGCACCCTTAATTCAGCGCATGTGGTATTTTAATCATGTACTCTACTTGTCAAAGATCCATAAGGAGCATATTAATGAACTGTTACTTTTCCTTGTAGACAGGAAGCCTCAGGAAGATATTATTCACATTTTGCGTTTGAAGAACCTTTGAAATTATTTCAAATTTCACTGTTGAGTGACCAGCCTCCTGTGTATACAGCATTTCTTTCTGAGTAGCACTCAAAGATAAAGCTTTTTGTTAGAATACATCCTCTAATCTACATGCAAAGTAACAACTCCAATGAATTTCTCTTTTTAATTAGAGGTGTATTATATTTGGTGTATTTGGCACTGGTTGGTTATTCCTACTACTTGACAGTTTATAGAGTTTTTACATTATAATTTGTTACAAACTGATCACTGAGTGGTGCGAAGACCCTTTAGTTATTTTTTATTTTTATTAGTTTTCTTATTATTATTTTCCTTTAAGAAGGATGCCATTGTTGGGGGCTTAAACATACATGAAAACTCAGAAAGGTTTGCTCAGAATCCAGACACAATCCAGATTTTGAACTTGATTGGTTTTAAGATTTTTCATTTTGTATTTATTTTTTATTGAAGTTAGATTTCAGTTGTTTTACATTGAAATTCATGCTCCTGTGTATCTTTTTTTGGATTACATCCTGCTATAATCTGTAGGCTCTTGCAGGTTGCAAGTTTACTCAATATTCAAACATAATTAATGACAGCTAAGGGGACACACAGCGGAGTAGTGGCAAGCACTGTTGCTTTCTGTATGGAGTTTGCAGGTTCCCCCTTGTGCACATGTGTTATTCTCTGTATGTTTGTCCAGACAGAGGACTGGTGACCCATGGTGTACCTCCCCTTTTGCCCTATGTCAGCTGGGATTGGCTCCAGCTCCCCCTGCGACCCTCATGTGGAGGATAAAACGATAGACAATGAGTGAGTGATGAGAGCAAATTCTCTCGCAAGAAGGTTGTTTCAGTAGGGAACTCTTTCGTAACCATAATTAACCATTTATTGCAACAAAAGGAAATACAGGAAGCACAATGCGGGAAACACACATACGAGAGAGCCCAAGCATTGAATAGCGCTTCAAACTTTTGAGCCTAGACTAAGAGAAGGTGGAGGCTGCAGCTGTGGCAACAGAGCTTTACCAGCAGCAGCAGCGGCAGCAGCAGTATGATGCAGCATTGCAAGGAAGCAGTCTAGCAAGGAATGAGGCTTGGGAGAAGACCTAATTAAATGGATCATCCTTGGTGGGAGAGTGGCTGTGAATGGAGTATAATTTATAGATTGCAGGAATCTGGCTGTCAGCTGATCACTGGGACTGATGACTACTGTGTCTGAAATTAACTAAACTCAAATAAACGCTTTTCTTCTCTTTTCATTTTTGCTTAATCCTAGCTGAGCAAAACAAAATAACTTTTTATTTTTGTTACACATTTCGTACTTGTTTTTTTGTACTGCTAGTCAACATGTGTTTGTTGTGAAGGATGTAATGTTCCCACTGTTAAATATAAAGTAGTTTTAGTTTTTTAACCTTTAACTAATGGCAAACTGACCTGGGAGTTCCATGAATATTTCCCTCCTTTATTTTACAGTTGTCTTTCAATTCCAGAGTTGACCTTCAAATCTGATTGATAGTTTTTTTTTTTTTTTTTTATCGCAAACTGACCTTTTCACCGCTTTCTGTACACTGAGCACACATGCATTGATGGCTTGTGAGGGTGTCCCTTGGAAATACTCAGATGCCATGTTGGTAACCTTTCAATGTCCTGATATTCCCAACAGTTTTCACAACATGTGTGTCAGGCTGAGAACAGACTGGCTTAAATAAATAGGTTAATGGAATATAATAACCAACCTACTGGAATGGAGAGGGAAAAGTCATGACTACCGGCGCGGTCCCTTCCTATAGCTCAACTATTTCCAGCAGCTGTCAGCCAATGATGACTGTAGATGTTGTTCTACAGTTGATGTCTGCAGAAGTTACTAAGGTTGTTTAATGAGACATTACAGAATGCAGTGCTACACTTTTATCCCTTTTATCTCTTATCTGAGGAAAAAAAACACAAAGGCCGTTTCTAAATATCCATATTGAAGATTGAAGATTGAATGACCTTATTCCTCCCCCAGGGGGGAACACACATTCACAACAGCTCAGTTAAGAAATGAGAATAGAATAAAAATAAAAATAAAATAAAATAAAATAAAAATAAAAATAAAAATAAAAATATAATAAAATAAGATACAATACAATACAATAGTAAGAAAATTACAAAAAATAAAAAGTAAAAAAGATAAAATTACACTCTTACATAGAGTAAGTATCAGGGGTAAGTAGGAAAGTGAATGGACATTTACGAGGAGTTAAATATCCGAACAGCAGTGGGGATGAAGTACTTTCGGTAGCGCTCCGTCCTACACTGAGGGTGCCGGAGCCTGCCGCTGAAGGAGCTGCCAAGCCCCTCCACAGTCAGGTGCAGTGGGTGGAGTGTGTTCTCCATGATGAGGACAGTCTGGATAACGTCCTCCTCTGTCCCACCTCCTCCACCGATTCCAGCAAGCGGCCCAGGACAGAGCCGGCCCTCCTGACCAGCCTGTTCAATTTCTTTCTGTCCCGGTCCGTGCTGCCCACTCCCCAGCAAACCACAGCATAGTGGATGGCAGAGGCCACCACAGAGTCATGAAAAGTCCGGAGTAGAGGTCTGCAGGACCTCAGTCTCCTCAGGAGGTGGAGGCGACTTTGACCCTTTTTGTACAGGGCGTTGATGTGAGTGGTCCAGTTCAGTTTATTATTGAGGTGAACACCCAGGTACTTAAAGTTATCCACCAGCTCAATGTCCGAGCCCTGGATGCTCACCGGTGGGTGTGGTGGGGTCTTTTTCCAGAAGTCGATCACCATCTCTCTCGTCTTTCAAGTTCAAGTACAAGAAGTTGCTCTCACACCAGTCAACAAAGTCCTTGATGACCGACCTGTACTCCAGCTCGTCCCCCTCAGACACACAGCCAACTTTGTGCGTACTTGAGAAGTACGTACTTAAGAAGCCACCTAATGCATAGACTGTATATATATGCTATGCACATATAAATATACGTAAACATATATATATAACATTAAATCACTTACAATAAAGCTATATTATATAAAAAAAAACAGCCACGACTAATTTTTTTATTTATATTTAACACATTTTAAATGTTTTGTAGTCTTGAGTCTTCATATAACAGACCATTGGTGGGAGGTTGATGGTGTTGTACAGTGTTTACCAATCTGGTCCTCAGGGACCACTGCATCCTGCATGATTTAGATGGTACCCTGCTCTAACACACCTGGATTAAATGGTCAGCTTGTCATCAATCTCTGCAAAAGCCTTATGTTCATTTGAATCAGGTGTGCTGTAACAGGGCATGGGCTATAAAATGCAGGGCTGGATTAAGAGGGACTGGAGTCGAAGAGGTTGGTGAGTATACGTGATCTGGAGTACGAAAAAAACCTAAACTAAAATGGATGAAAGATCTGTTGCTGTTCTCGCCGTCGGGATGCTTTACCGGCAGGCCGAAGAGGAGGCTGCTGACCTGAGGAGGAAGATCTGGGAAAGAAGAGCCAGGTTGCAGAGGTGGGAGAGGAGGCTTGCCCTTCTAGAATCTCTTATGAACAAGGTAAGAACTACTCATCACTTTAACTAATTATCACATCTATTGCCTCAAACAGCATATATATAAAAAAAATACAGTCATATGGGAACCCCTCTCCGGCTTCTTCAGAACTGAAGAAACGTCCTACTGAACCATTTCAAGCAATATATATATATATATATATATATATATATATATACACATATACATACCTATGATATTACGACCACTTAAAATATGTTTTGTTTTTTTTTCTCCACAGAAGAAAAAAAACAATGCAGAGATATGCAAAGATGCAAATGCACCAATAATCAACATGTTTCTGTCTGGAGCAGACACAAAGCCGGCCCTGAGACTATCCAGGGACAGCTTGGATATATTGTTTCAAATACTGCCCCATAACAAGTCCCATGGATGGAGTCACGAGGTTGAGGTGCTGGTGACTGTTTACTGGCTTGCTTGTGGAGCTTCCTACAGGGTGATGGCAGACATTTTCGATATGCCTCTGTCAACCATATGCAGGATCGTCCACAAGACTGTGGACAATATGATGACGATCATTCACCAGGTCATCCATTTCCCCAAACAAGAGGAACTGGAGGTGGTGGGGTCTGGCTTTGCATGTTTGGCTGGTCATGAGGCATTCTGTCGGGCTGCTGGAGCCATTGATGGGTGCCACATCTGTGTTGTTCCCCCTAAAGACCCACAGAAAAGGTGTTACATCAACAGAAAACTCTTCCCATTAGTTATATTGCAGGGTGTCTGTGATGCTGGGGGAAAGTTCTTCGATGTCTACATTGGGAATCCAGGATCGGTCCATGACTCAATGGTTCTCTGCAGATCCCCCATGTTCCGACAGGCCCTGTATCCACCAGCTGGATACTTTCTGCTGGGAGATGAAGGATACCTGTGTCTGCAGCATACGGTGGCCATCATGACACTGTAGTGCCAGCCAGTAGCCAGTAAGATTATTCTTGGAACACACAAATAAGACGTAAAATAATGTTGTTTAATACTTGGTGACTTTGAAATGTAGTTCATTGTGTTTTTTTTTTTTTTTTCTTTGTGAATATTCATTTGTTTATTTCTATTTTAACAGCCAGAGTTGAATCCAGATTCAATCACCACCATGCCAAGGCATTATCATCGAACGCACCATTGGGATGATCAAGACCCGCTGGCACAATGTCTTTCTGCGGGCTCTTGAAGTTATGCATCCTATATAACATCTGCATGGGTGCAGGAGACATCGTGGAGGAGGAGGACGATGATGATGATGGCAGTGAGGACGGGGACAACAGCGAGGATGAAGCCCCTGGTGAGGACCTGTCAGGGAATGGCACCAGGGAAAGGCTTGCCGCACCGGTTTCCTCACCCACTGAGCTGACACATTTTTTACATGAACATGATTACAATTGAATGAAAAAAATATTATTAATGGTATCTCCCCTGTCTCCCCTGCTGGCTTGTATCATGTTTTTTTTCCATTACCTGTAAATATAAATATTAATGTTGTAGTGAAAAATATGTTTACATATGTTAAGTATATATTATGTTTTGCTCAAATTCCATTGTGTTCTGTTCTAATATTACAATAAATAGAAATATTGGATTGCACTGAATTTCTTTCATGCAATTTATTTTAGAATGTATCTACAAGTTGTTCAAAAAGAGAGAGGAAGTGGTCAGCTCTGGCTGCTGCTGCTCTCTCTGCTTCCTCCTGTATTGCCAGTGCCTCTCTCTGCCTGGTCCTTTAAGAAGTCCAGAATGTCCTTGCCATCTCTGGACCTTTTTCTCGACAGCTGACTGGCTCTGGCTTCCTCCACAGGGGGGGATAGATGCTGATGCGCTGGCCACACCACTGGTTGTGTCACGATCTTCTCTCTGTCATCTCATTCACCTCAGTTCACCAGCACCTCCTTCTCCTCACCTCCCTGCCAGCCACTCCCTGCTCATTAGTCCAACTCTCCCCACCTGTTGCACTCAGCTGCTTCTGATCACCAATCAACCCAGTATATAAATTCACCTTCACTCAGTGCCAGATTGTTCTATTTTTGCCAGTACTAGGCTCTCCAGCGTCATTCTGATTGATTCCTCGGTACCAACCCTACCTGCTCTGTCCCGGTGATCTACTCAGCCTTCCGCCCCCGACAATATATTCAGGCTGCTTGTTCCAGTGGCGGCACAGCCTGCACCGGACCTGTCATCTCCCTTGTGTGGGCTTGTCATCTTGGGCTCAAGGAGTTCCCTCTGCTTTCCATGGTACGGAGCTCTGACAACCAGAGATCTCCAGTGAGCCCAGCTTCTCCTCACTGGGTTTTTATTGAACCGTTGCTGAACATTGTGCTAAATAAACGTCATTACCAACTGTCTGCCTGCCTTCGTGTACTGCATTTGGGTCCTTCCCTGTCCCATTACAGGTTGTGCCTGTTTCAGGTGGTGTGGTCAGCACACCACCCGTGGTGGCAGTGGTGTTTGCTGCAACAACCAGGGGTGGAGTAATTGAATGCTGCCCCTGGAGTGTAGCATCCATGGATGGCACTGTACCACTGCCAAGTGGCAGTGGTCACACTACCAGCTTCTACCCCTTTTCCAGTGGGAGGATGTCTGAGCTTCTGAAATGAGTGTTACTATTGCATAGTAAAACCAGAAGACAATGACCAGTGCTTGTCTGTGATGGATTCTTATAAATACAGACTGTCAAAATAAGAATTATCCTTTGAGAAGATAAAGTACAACAGATTACCTTGTATCTGTCCTTCAGATTATTCCACTTCTTGTTGGCCTGCTTTGCAGTGATGCACAGGCTAGAAGTGGCAACAAAGACAGTGAGCAAAATAAGCACACAGGGTGATGCACTGCTACTTTTATGAAGATTGTTACATTCTAAAGTTGTTGGAGAAACAGAACAGCAACACGACAAACCAAGGAATTAAATGAGGCAAAGTTGACGGTTTAAATAAATAATGTTTAATATTGATTAACTTAAACACAACAGCCTGGTTTACACAAGGTGGGGGAGGAGAGTGCGAAATAAATGAAATCAATAAAACAAAACCAGTCCTACACTAAACCTTTGTTACCAAACAAAAACCCTGTCCTCTAAAAACAAGAGTTCAAAATAACTGTCAAAAATGGTACACAGGTGGCAACGCTCCACCACTAACCTAGTGTATATAGACACAGTGTTGACTACGTGCTGACATGTACAGGCTCCCTTTTATTGAGCCTCCAGTCAGGTGATTGGCCATGGCAGAAGTTAAGGCGGTGGCCTCATGTCCCCTCAGGTGCAGCTCATCATGATCAGCACCTGGTGGAAGGATAGGGGAGGGAGAGAGGAGAGAAGAGAACAAGAAAACTAACCTAATGCCCCTGCTGGGCATGTAACAAAGATATATAGGTCGAATGGCTAAATGTTTGTCAAACACTTTCACAGACAGATAATATGACCACTGATAATCATTAATCACTACCATCCAGTCTGGGACGCATATCGTCTTCCAGTGAATAGGCTCTCATTGGCCACCCGCCACTCGATGAGAGCCTGGGTTTCTTCATTTGTCCCTAAATTAAAATACACAGAACCATGTTGAAAATAAGTACATTACAACAGTGTAATGAGAGTATTATACATGCATATACTATTCTCTCTCTATATATTTAACATATACATGTATGTTAGGTATAATAGTATGTGCAAAAACAGCAGTGGTAGTAGTAGTAGTATTAATACAACAAATGCTTATATTTAAAATAATCATTAAAAGGAGTACATTCATGTGTGAAACATTAATATCTATCTGCATTTACATGTAATTATATACTGACGTTCGGCTCATGTCAATATCTTAATATTAGAAAGAGAATAAAGCTTCAATAACAAATCTATTGATCACACCAGACGTCTGAGCAAGCGGTTAATTTCATTTCAGGCCGAGGTAACGCTGCTCTGTGCCGAGCACTGTGTGTCCACATCAGTGGAGCTGTTCACCTCCGAAAACATCGCTGGCAAACTAAATACGTCATATTTTAATACACAAACCACATTTTTGAATTCTAAATTACTAATTTCTTGCCGCAGATGATCTTAAAACTGCATTCCGCGGCACAAGAACGGCTTTAATTAAGGTTAATTTACTTACAATTGTGCATTCTGTGCTCCGTCATGATCCGCCAAAATGCATTCTGGGATACCAGGCCTTCCCAAGTATGCTAATGTCACAACCCGATGCATTCTTGGTAAAATGGGTGGAGCGAGAACACTTCCGGGTTTGAGAACCCTACTCGCTGCTCACGTACTTGAGAATTGAAACAGAAGTTGGACTGAGGCTGATGACGTTTTCACAAGTACGGACAAGTACGAATATTGAGAAACGGCCAAGGAGAAGAAAACAACACAGATACATATGCCTTCAGAATTTGGGACCTCTAGGATTTGTTGTTTTTCTTACTACCAGTACGATTTTGTTTTTTACTACCTTTATCCTGTGTGTGTATATAGTGTATATCTACTGTATGTAGAGCATATTTGCACTCTTTTAATTGTTTGTTCTTTTAAAACTGTGTGAAATTGCTGCACTGAAAAGGAGAGGCTCTCCAAATCTTGTTGTACACAATGACGATAAAGGGCATTATAACAGATTCCATAGTCTGACGTCCGACAGTGCTGTTGAGCAATTTGCAGACACCCACAGCTAGCAACAATAGAATATAAAAATGTTTTAATTTTTGAATGACTTTTATGCAACGTTTCTTGAGTTTTTTTATGCATGTTCAAGCCTCCCTAAAGGCACTCCTTTAGGAAAAAGAAGAATAGAAGCAAAAAAAAAAAAAAAAAACATTCTAGGTCTGTAGGATCCAGGAGTTTACTCAACTTTTGAAACCCTATCAGGCCTGGTTAATAGCCAGTATAACAACTGCAGTGTATGTCTCAGTTTGGATGTTAAGTGATGTCTGCTGCTGGGGAACTGGTGATACAGTTATACAAACTGTGGAAAATGTTAATCTGAACTGTCATAAAGTTGGAAATCATTCAGTGAAGTAACCCTGCAATTTGTGATGTAGCAGAGGACATTGCCAAGGGCCATCCATGTCAGCGGTCTGCAGCTGTAGTGATTCAGTAATGGAGGATGTTTTCTTAGAGTGTCACTTTGTCATTTCCTAATATATGAGAAAATTGGCAAGCATCAAGAATGCTTCACACTGTCAATGTCTCTTAGGCCTGCGTCAAACTGTCAGCATTTGGTTTGCTATGATCACTTAAATGCCCAGTCATCACGTACAGTCCGTGTTGACTGCCCACGCTTCCTTTAGCAAAACACTTTCCAGTCCAGTTGGTGGTGGAACTCTTGTTTTGGTCAAAAGAGACAACAAAGGAGACAGTAACCAAGGTAACTTAAGGTTATGCGAGAAGGTCCACTGGTCCCCAAACATGTACAACCCATTGCTCAAAGAATTTAAGGACATACACATGAGAGATGATGAGAAATCACTGCCACAGGGATGGAATGCAAACTGCAGTCCTGTACACACATGCAAAATGTGTATCAGTGCTCTGTGGACACGCAACGTGGCATATCAGGCCTTAATGTCAAACATGCTGTGGTTCTTATGCTGTTCACACTGGGTACATGTGCAGTGCGTGAGGGAGTGTGTCAGGACTCAAGGCAGGACTCAGACGCAGAGGAACTACTTGGTAATCAAACTTCATTGTTTCTGATTTTAGTGAGCCTCTTCCCAAGGACAAAATAATCAGGCTATGAAACAATGCTACGATAAAATAAAACAAAAAAATCAATCTCAAGGAGGCTAAAGGCTATGAAACTTCTAAGAACAAAAAAAAATCACTCCCACAGGAGGCTAAATTACAGATAAAGTAACAGGTTCTAAGTAACAAAATGTATCAACAAAAAAACGAGCAACACAAAATCAGAACCAAGGCAAGGAGCGTAAAACAAGGCTATGGGCTGGACGTGACATGAACGATGACACTGGCACTAGACAAAGGGAGGCAGACACTAAATACACATGAGGGTGGGGCCACAGCTGAAAACAATCAAGGGAAACATCAGACTGACACATGGAGGAAGGGCAAGTGACCTGAAACAAGAGGAGAGTTACTCTTTCAAAATAAAACACAGGAAGTCACAAGAAAAAGACAGGACAGGCCTCACCGTGGTATGACAGATTAAACATACTCAAAATACTCCTCTGTAATTAACTCTTCGGTACGAAGCCACACAAATGATTTCACAATAAAGCTTTGGAAAAATAAAGTGAATGGCATCAAGGAACTGAAATGAACAGACAATTAAGAAACAGTTCTATTTTGTTTTTATTTTGTGAGACACACGTGGGCAGAGTGAATGCTCTCATCAGTTAAATGTAAAGCGGGATGTTTGGTAGCATAGACACATGCATTCAATGTGAACTTGGTGTTCTAATCCATGCAACACTTTGTCCGATTGAAATATAAGAAACGTGCTGTTTGAAATGTAGGACAGGCACCTTGAGGCCAGAAGTAAGCCTATCAGGGGATCAACTCCAGTCTCCAGTCCATGAAGAAAAGAGCAAATCTTCCCTTGAGGTGTGAGGGCAGCACCGGATCCAGGGCCCAATTTATCACAAGTCTGTCTGAATTCAAAGATTCCACAGCTGTCATGAATTCATTGTGAGCCGCCTCCTCTCAGAGAAAGATAATTCTCTACTGGAACAGAGACGTCAGTGCTGGAGATATCATAACGTGTCCCCAGTGAGCCATGGACGTGATAAAGAGCACAATCCAAACATCTAATCAAGATATTCTCATAAAAATGTTCCATATCAGTATCACTGGGATGGAGTTGGTCATGGAGGGTGGAATTTTGTACGTGTGTGGTCAGTTTGTAGAGCTCCAGAGGATTGTTAGCAAAAATGAATCATGGTGCTTTGTCTCATGCTTTTTTAACCTCCTCCTAGAAGTGATGTCAACTGAGGACAGAATAGCTGGAACCTGTACAGGGTTAAGAAACAAGTATTCCCTAAAACTTACAGACTGTGCAAACTCTCAAACAACCTTGCAGATGGAAAATCCACTTCTTAGTGATCTATGATTTGCTTATTTTTGTATTCAACCATGTCAACACGTTGGTCAAGTTGATTTCTGAGACCTGTACCTCCTTAAAAGATTCTGAGCAGCCACGGGGAAATGTTGTTTCCCAACATTTTTATACAAACAAATCCAGGTCTTACGGTTCAGCTCTGATATCTGATCATTTGTGTGGATTAGAATGCCATATTCTGACAAGGGATGGAACAAAGCACTTTGCTTAGAGTTTAAGAGACGAGTCACAGTTTTTAAGTGTGATTGTATGAGGAACGACTCTACTGTGTCTCCAAAGTTCCCTCATTGCAGCACCATTTCAGCCCCTTTCCTAGCCTGATGTTCCCCTCATTTCTCCCTGCCAACAGACATGCACTACCTCCTTCACATACTTAATTACCATTTCATTTTTCATTTGCCTCCAGAAAAGGCCTCCAAGGCCCAATCCATGGAACCCTCTTCAGTTGAAAAAAAACAACAAAAACTAGTTGAGTTATGACATGAATACTAATGACTGGAATCCATATTACCTCTGGAAAAATGAAATTATAATGTGGGATGTTGGTTTGCATTACATATAAGAATGTCCCAGATATATGGTGAAGATAAGCAGTCATCTTGTTCCCACATTAATGAATCTGCTCTAGAAAATGCACAGTAAGTTCAGTCCTTTATGTTCTTCCACCTTTTCACACTGAATCATCTTCAGTTGCACAGCAAATGTATTCACACAAGAGCTGTCATTTTTTTCTGTCACAAAATAAATCAGCTTGCAAATGTGTTTTGAAAGTCCACACGTCAGATAAAAACAAAAGTGTTCATGACAGCTAATGCCAATAAGCCCTTGTGTCCATGAAAGCCATTAATGAAATCAGGTATTTAACATGAAGAAGAAAAAGGTCAGGGGAAGAAAAGGCTGACTCCAAGTAATTGTGAAGCCCTTGTGCAGCTCACAAGGGCTTCACAAGCCCAAGGACGTTTCCGTAACAATGTAAAACACACACTCAAAACATCAGTACCCATTCCACTTGAAAATCTATTACATATAGAGAATTAAAAAACATCACAATAGAGTTTAAAAGGATTTTATATGGACACCACACCAACATGCCTGGTAACTATAAGGAATAATCTGATCCCTATTGATATCAGCAAATCTTGGCATTCTTAGCAAATCTTGGACTCTTGTGGGAAACCTATCTTGAAGTTATTTCTTAAATAATATTTTGGTAAATTATACCAGGCTTCTTTTCTTCTTTCAGCACTTCCCAGCTGTCCTTTAGATTTAGTCTTTTATTTTTGTCTCTATCCATCTAAACGTAATCCCAGTACAATACACAGATTAGTACTATGTGGATGTCATGGTTTGGTTTGTCTGTCATGTTTTGTTCTGTGTCTTGATTTCTCCTTCATGTTTCATGTGTTGTCTTCCTGTTTTATTTTGTGAGCACTCACCCCTGTCTCTGTTTCAGGTTCCTGTTTGCCCTGCCCCCTTCTCGTCTGCGTCCACCTGCTCCCTGATTGTTCCTGCGCACCTGCATGCACTTACTCACTAATCAGCACTGCTCTTAAACCCTCTCTGTGTCTTGTCTCGTCGCCAGTTCGTTTGTAGCCTTGTCTCGCGTTCCAGCACTCTTGTCCCATGTACCTAGTCTCAGTTCTTGTCTTCCCGTGCTTCGACCCTTGCCTGCCTGATTATTACGACCTCGTCTCTTGCCTAGTGATTCTGTTACCTCTGCCTGTTTGGACTGATCTCCCGTGAACTGACTTGGACTGAATAAACGTTTTTTGCAATTTGCCTGAACCTCGAGTCTCTGCATTTGTGTCCTTCCCCTGGCTTCCACGACCTCATTCGTGACAGTGGAGGTCAATCCAAGACTGTCAGTGTGTTATCATTCCTGGGATCGTTGTCATGCTGAATTACAAAACCATTCCTCATAGGGTGCTTTCCAGAAGTGTGTCTTTAAACGATAGGGTATATTGCAGCCACCAAACTTGGCAGGAGTTACGTCCTGTTCCCTATGTGGGGTGGCTAGCATAGAAGTTGTTCCCTTCAGACGTTCAACTGAGGGCTGAATGATTCAGACCTGTTGACTTCACTGGGTTTTCAAGTGGGCACCCCACCTCACTGGTGTTCAACTAGCCCACGACACCTCAATGGGGCTTGACATCAGAACCAGTGTCTTGGAACTGCTCCCTCGGCCATTCAGGACTTAATTACTCAGCTCTTACACCCGTCCCCCTGCCTGCCTGGTTTAGCCACCGCTCGCTCCTCTTTAACCTCAGCCACCTAGATGTTGTCTCTGCCTGCTTTGATATGTTGTTCACCAGGTTCTTGCGGCTTGCCCCTTTAACCCCAAGCATCCCCAGTGCTCTCCCAGGAGTGACTGTCCCAGGAAGCCCCTGCACCCCAACTCCACTGGTAGATTCCAGGCTCTCCAACCCCTCTGCTGGCTCTCAGAGATGAGGGCCTGATACTTACCTAGTTTGTGTTCATGTGCCTCCTCAATCCTTTCCTCCCAGGGTACTGTCAGCTCTATTAGGGCCACCTGCCTTGTTGCTAGAGCACAATATCTGGTCAGAGGCTGATGTTGGCAATTTCCTCTGGAAACTTGACTTGCCTTCTGAGGTCAACTCTCATCTCCCAGTCCTCTGCCATACCAAGGATCCCAGAACATCTGTCCCTTTGTCTTGGGCCTTGGTTCTTTTCCACTTCTTCTCTTTCTCCAGTCCATCGGCCAGTTGCGCCAGCACCTGATCATGGCGCCACCTGTACCTCCCCTCAGTCAGGCCTTCCCGGCAGGATGACAGAACGTGCTCCAGGTTTTCTGGTCTCTTGCACTGTGCACAGGAGGGATCCTGTGTCAGTCTCTGTCTTTGGAGGTTTGTTGGTGTTGGCAGTACATCGTACACAGAGCTTACCTCAGCATGTCTTGTCAGAGCAGGTACTAAAAAAGTACCAGGTACCTGGTGCTAATGGAAAAGCAAAAAAATATGCCAAGTTGCGCAGTGCCAGGACTGTGTAGAGGAATAGGGCCATAAGAGATGGTTCAGATGTCCCTGAATGAGCCCTAACTATAAGCTTTATCAGAAAGGGCTTTATCAAAAACTTTAAATAGAGAGTGTGTCTGGCTCCCAAACCGACACTGGAAGCTGGTTGCACGAGTGAGGAGCCTATTCTTATGGACTTATGGCAACTACAAGTAAGCTAGCATTTTGGGACTGAAAGGATCTGTTAGGATTATAAGGAAAAACTTGTTCTTTAAAGTAGGTCAGTAATTAGGTAAAACATCTGGGTGGAGGGTCGCCTTTTTTGAGGAGGGGTTTAATAACTGCAAATTTAAAAGCTTGGGGTGCATATCCAGTTAGATTAGACTAGATTAAATAATTCCTCGGGAGGTTCCCTCTGGGAAATTAAGGCTCCAGCAGCAATACAGCACCATACAATTTACATAACACACAAAATGGAAAAAAGCACAATAAGGAATATGAATATCTAGATTAATATGATTTAATGTGGAGCTGTTAATTAAAGGAAAAACACATTTTTAAACTGTTTGGTGGGGATGGGATCTAACTGACATGTTGATGGTTTGGATGATAATACTAATGCTGTTTACTCAGGGAGAGCTGTAGGGGAGACTGTGTCAGCCTGGTTACAGTGCTAAAACGATTGTGATTAGTCTTATTTTCCTCAATTAATAATAGACAGCACTGTCTCCTTGAATTTAGCACAGACATGCACCAACTGTAGCAATATTTTTTTTTTCCTTACATCATTGAAATCTATTATTGTACAATTAAATGTTACTAAAATATCAGATCAGTCTGATAGGAGAGGGTTTTAGGGAAAAATCTTTACATACATATCTATGCCATATATCAGAACAAGATTGGGGGAATGGCTAAGGCAGTGAGTGAGTTTATTAATGTGTTAAGTAAAACCAATTGATTCTAACTGCAAATGAAATGCAGAACTAAGACTATCATGGATGTTGAGATCACCCGCAACGACAATGTTATCCCTCCTTTATACTAACTCAGATAAGAATCCAGAGAACACCGATAGGAACTCTAAACAAACAAGCCATAGATGAAGGGTGGATGAGGATAATAACATTAGTAATAAGTAACTAAATAATATATAGTAAAGGTTAAGGATAAAGAGAAACATCCAGGTTTGGGCCTGGGGTTGATTAATAGTCTGATATTAAAAATGGCTATGATTCCTCCCCCTTAGCCTGAGCCTCGGGGAATAGGAGTATGAGTGGGTGGTGTGGACTGATTTAAAATAGCATATTCTTCTTCTTGTGACCACGTTTCAGTGATGCAGAATATGTCAATATGATTGTTGGTTATTAGATCATAACTAAAACAGATTTTGAGGAGAGTGACCGTATATTGAAATATGGTATTTTTTGAATCTGTTATGTTATTGATGTTGATTTTTATTAGATTACAATGTCTAACACTTACGTTTACTATTGATTTATTTAATTAGTAGGTCGGGGGACAGACGCAGTCTCGATGGGGTTGTGTGAAGGTGACTGAACCTGGAAAAATGGGAGGGTGACGTCAGGAAGGGTATCTGGTGTAAAAATATCCACCAAATCAAATATGCAGATCATCTACAGTGGTGACCCCTATGGGAGAAGCAGTATAGGAAAAAAGTAATATCTAATAATTATTATATAATTCACCCTGGATCTTTACAGGTTTGTATTTGGAAAATAGAACATATGAACAAACTGTATCATTACTGGTCTGCATTTGACGTACATGATGTGGAACTCTCTTTGTATGCAGTAGTTGTGGTTGGTCCCTTGTTATATATTTGTATGCAAAAAGGGACAATTAAAAAATGCAAATCTGCAATAGTAATATTTGCAAAACTCAATGAATTAGTTAAGACTATTTTCCCTTTTTAATGTATCTTGTTATATTTTAGCTGGCATCCCCTGACAATGTACAAACTTCCATTTTATTTCATTATCTCCTTTAATTCACATTCTCAACAACACTTTAGCTGACAAACAGGGCTATGCACCTTTAATGAAGTTCAACTGAGTCTGATTAGAGTGTGTCATTCTTAAGTAACCTTAAAAAATGTGCCTCTCTGATCACTCCCACAGCTCCCACTGTGTCAGCTCGTAGGTAACAAAGCCCTGTGAGGGCTCAAAGTTATTTTGAGTGTCCCTTTTGCATGGGGAGAAAAGGTTCCTCGGAGTTGGTGACAGGCTTAGTCGGTCCTCAACACTGGAGACATGAGGAAAATGCTGTTTGATGAATTGGTCTGGGTCCTAAAGTCTCAAATCTATTGTCCCACAGCTGCAGCAGTCTGCCAGGAGAGCACTCCTGGGAATGTTGGAGTGTAGTAGTAGAAACAAAGCTCTGGGATTCTGGTCAGTGCAATAAGCCATCTGCCAAAAGCTGTGCTGCTCTGCCTCCTATAGATCAGACCATGAACAGCCCCAAAAACTCCAGATACACCTGAAGCAGAAACTGTCAATGCCACCAGATAGCAGATGGTGCCACACACACAATGCCCCAATTAGGGCTATGGAGGGTCATTAACTGTCCAACTGTTGGCCGTCAGGGCACTTTGCCCTGGGATTTATATGTGAAACTGTTGTCGTGATCCCAGGTCAACTGGTAGCAGTGTGTGGCAGCTGCAGTGTTGATCTGCTGTGTCTCACACAGGGAGTGTTTCTGCTGCTGAGCACAACATTATAAATTATTATAAAACATTTACTTTGAAATATTCTACATACCATCTGTCAACAGGACTCACACCTGTTGGTTGTGCTTATATTTCACCTTCAGTCTTTCTTTTAAAACAAGGATGTAATCAGGGAACTGAAACACTAGTGTTTTTAATTTGAAACAGGAACAGGAAGTGTTGCTTTTGACACATACAACAGATACAGTTGTAAATGCTGAAACTGTAGACATATATTGTTCACTGTATTTGGCTGTTAAATACACATAGCTCACAACAAAAAGTCCAAATTAAAGAGGCCATAGCATGGTCCTTTTTCACTTATATGTGAGATATGGAGGTGTACTTACAAACATGAAGTCGTTGTTATGGTCAAAAACCTCCTAGTCGCTGCAAACGAGCCGATGTAAATGTCTCATCACTGACGCTCTCGTCAGCCGTGCTGTTTCCTTAAGGTGAAGTTTGGTTTGCGTTATATTGCCCGAAGTTTGTGTAACAATCCTCCGTGAAGTGGTTGCCGCACACATGGAGGTATTTGGGAGATGTAGCAGGGATATTCCCATCAAATATGAAATATATCCACTGAGCTTTTCTTTGCTCATTGGCGGGGAGCTTGTGGAGCGTCTGGTATTGTTTATCACAACCCAGAACAGAGCAAACACTGGCTGAACCTTTTTTCGACATGTTCTCAACCGATATGCCCAGCAGCTACAACGAGAGTAGTTCTTCTTCTTCTTTGGTTGAAAGTATGTCACCAGATGTGCCTGGACTCTAGTGCCCGAACTAGGAGGCGCTGCTGTTTACAGATTCGCCACTTAAGTATTTAGTCAACGGAAGTGCCTTGCCGCTTTGTAGAGCTCAGGAAAACAATCAAACCCTGCACTCTCAGCAGTGGCTGAAATGATTGTTATGGACTTTTGGGGCTTCATAGATGAGATAATGATAGCAGATACACACCCAAATTGGCACTTCCGTTCTTTGGCCTCTTTAAAAAATGCAAAACAAATAGTGCCTGGAATAACCAAGGATTCATGACAGTTCTGGCTGTTTTCACACTTGTGAACAGTATCCTGGGGTCATTATAAGGGTCGGTTCTATTCACTCCATAATGTTGTAATGTACTAATGTAAACCTATTGTCTACTCACTGTTTACCTGGCTGCTACCTCATTATTATTAGTATTATTAGTAGTATTATTATTATTGTGCCCATGTTTTTACTTCAATTAATTCATTAATTATTCATTATTATTATTTTTTTACATAGATATTTGTATATTTATAAATACATATAAAACTTACTTCACTTTCATATTACAAGTATGCAAAGCTGCAACTAATGTCTTTGCTCCATCTGTGTAACATGTTTGAAATAACAATAAAGGAATCTTAGTCTTAATGTTTCATGATATATTGTTTGATCTCTGTGGATTTTAAGTGCACAGTGAACTCTGACAGCTTGACACTGGCATTTTTCTCAAAAACTAAACACTTTATGGACATCTGAATGCTTTGCACAAGCACAAAACCCCAAACACTCTGTGCTGGGAATCACACCTGTGCAACCTGGGTTTGTCCAGTATACTTTATTTCTAATTTTGAGTGAATCAGTCTTCTTCACAACTCCCCCTTCATTGTCTGAACTCAGCATTCTGTTTGGGTTTAAAGAATAATTAGTGGGCCAAGCCCTTAGTCTACTAATTAAAACTACACAAGGGGGACTAATTGTCTCCCTGAGCCATTGTGATGACATGAATACTAATTTCATTATTTCCTGGAATCTGTCATTTGATTAACAATTGTAAAAGCAGTGTTTAAACAGTGGTTTATATTTTTGCAGTTCTTTGACTGGACTAACAGGCCAGCAGGTGATTTTGTTACGACTCAATCAGCATTTCACATCAGAATGGTAGGCAGTGCTTTCTGTTGCCTTCATTAAGCAAGCACCAATTATTAAATGTTGACTTAATTACTTAATTTTGTGCTCCACAATTTGCACTTGACATCACTGTTTTGTATTCTTCACATATTCTCCTTCTACTCCATTTTATTTTTGGCTGGTAGCTCATAGCGTGCCTGATTATAGACTCTGATTTGTATAATTACTGTCAAGAAATGTGTTCATGTTTATGTGGGAATGACACAAGATATTAAGAGTGCAGTTTGAATGTCAAAGTATCCACTTAGTATCCAGGTAGCCTGGCAAGGGTACTAAGCGGGCATAATATGCTTGAAGTGGGCAAACAAGTCAATTTCAAGCCAAGTCAAGTCTATTTTATTTATAGTCCAACATCACATACACAATTTTCTGTCTGTACTGCAAATATTGTGAGGAAAAACCCATAAATCCATAAAAACCCTTGTACAGTAGGAAAACTGGAGAGACCTCAGGAAGAGCCACAGATGCCTTTTCATAAAGCCAGAGAACAAATCAGGACCTGCTTTGTTGTTCTCTTCCCACGACTAGTGGTCTTTGATGTTGCACACTTGTTAATTAGTGAAGTAGGTAGGTAGATGTGAAATGTGACATCACAAACATTCAGACACAAAATCTGTGGGGATGTGTTTAAAAGGCATTCACTCCGTGGCCAAGTGACTCTGTAATCAACATGGATGTATCAGATATTAAGCTGTTTGCATTGACAAATGACTACAGGATGCAACATTATTACATTTTAGATGAAGGAAAGGAAAGTCGGCGCGCTCAGAGCGGAGTGTTTAATTCATCTTTTTTTTGTGTGTGTTTTTTTGTGGTGAGTCGGGACCAAAAATTGTCTTTTATTAAAACATTTAATTAGCTTACCCCAGATTATTTTTCTTAAAACAAGAACATTTCAATCAATTTAAGAACATTTGGTTAATTTCTACTGGGGCTTTTTTTGCAGTGTGCTCATTGGAACACAGATCATTCTTAACAATTCTTAAGAATAAAACATTTGAAAGCAGCTGCTTCCAAAGTGCTGTTTGGAAAAATATTTCATGTATGAACTATTCCAATGTGTCCCACACATCAGAAAAGCTAATGCTAATATCATCAGAGACAGAGGAGAGAACAGCAGTCATTCCAGTCAGATTGCATCAGTGCTCTTGAGATGATAGAGTTGAATTCCCCTCTGCTGTAAGAGGAGATACAATCAAGACAAGTGGCAGAAGTGAAATTAGAATCTAATTCATGCATATGCATATTTGTTTTTTTTCCCACAGCCCTTCCAGCCTGTCAGATCTCTTACACCTTATAGGACCTGGAGTCTCTCTTCATGGCCTTGATGCTGTTACTCATCAAAATGACTCATATAGCTTAATAGATGCAGACGGAAAATATCTGCAACAAAAATGTTACATTTATCATATATTGTATTGCTTTCTTCATGATTGTGATTAATTCAAGATAGATTATAGTGGAAGTTTGTGCACATATGTTGGTTGTATACACGTGGATAGGTAGGAGAAAAGAGGTGTGTTTGTAGGTAGAATGTGACGATGTGGAAGACTATAAAATGGCTAATTCTCCTGAAACTGAAATTGATGTTTGGAAGGAGGACTGAGCTGTGGTACCACACACTATATACAATAAAATGTTTTAATATAGTCTAACTATGTATAACATTCTTCATAATATTTAAACAGGGTTTAGCTCTGGTTTATATTTATAAAATCCATTAACCAGGTTTATGTGACCTGTTGTTCCAAATCATAAATCTGTGTGGGGATAGATTTTTATTGTAATTCATATTCCGGTATAGTAACATTTGCTGGTGGAATAAATAAATACAAGGGAAATAATTTGTCAATGTTGTGTTCATGCATCTCCATTTAGTCCGGTATTACATAAAATAATATCCATCAAAATAATTAAAAAAAAATACTAATAAAACTGGTATATAACACAAAACTAAAACTGACTGAAAAAAACACTTACTAAAAAAATACTACTATTAATTTGACAACTACATTGAAAATTAAATATATTAATGGTAATATTATATCAGAAATTTTCAAATGATTCTGATCTTTAGAATTACTGGCCTTGTGGACTGAAGCCTTGACTATTACGACACAGCTGTCAGATTTCACTAACAGACAGAAGTGATGGAACAAAGAGACACACTGCCCCCAATTCCATGGCAACAGTGAATGCAATTTTTCAGAGATGAGGAACTGATTTGATCAGAAACTGGTTTTCCTCTAATCATAGAGAGCCTTGTTTTTTTGTTATTGCCATTCCTTTCAGTCACATTGTTGTTTTAAATGTTTACAATTGTTCATTGAGTTTTAGGTATCATGCAATATTATTGTTGTTAAACACCATATAGGATATATACTGTAGATAGATGTACTTCATTGAGCCCCAGAAATGGGATTTTTTTTCTCAATATGTGTTTTTACTTTATGACGGAAAGAATGCTGGGTCAATAAAGAGAAGTGGATTCTTTTTTTGGCACACTAGTTTGTGACCAACTTGACAATTTTGTACAAATAAAGCAAAGATTGTTTTGTGTTGAAAGTCATGTTGTTATTTGAGGTTCATCAGATGAGTACGGACAGACACACTTACTTCCTATGACAGATGACTCAGACAATCTCTCTTTTTTAGGGTTCTTTGCAGCAGGACCAGAAGGCACATGTATGCACAGCCTATAGGAGAACCTGCACTCTCTCTGAACTGCCCTGTGATCGACAGTGTGGATCCTCTCATCATTTAACACAAAAGAGACTTTCCACCATGTGTATCCAGTGTGTTCCTACTTTTACATGACAGATTTAGTTGTGAGGCTGTAAACAGAGCCCAGAGGAGGCGTAGAAGTGTCATTGTTTCTCACATATCATTTGATTTGCATTATGGTGAAGGATTATTATGGAGTTATTAATAAACAAAGCATAAAAACCTTGCCTACTTATACAACATCAAACTGATTTAGCTTAAGCCAGTAGTTTCTCTCAAAGTTGATTTAAGGGGGGGAAAAAAATAAAAATTCCCTTTCACAACATCCACATCAAATCATAGTAGTGGCTTCCTGTTATTTAAAATTCTTCACACTCTTGCCCTGCGATGAACTGGTCGACCTCGAGATGATGCACTCTGAGAGCTTTAAAAGTGCTGTGTAAATGAAATGTATTATCATTTGGCATTAATGAAAATATTTATTGTTTAACTGATTTAAAGTTTTGCACCAGAATTTTATGTCCTGTATCATCAGAATAATTAGTTTGTCACTTTGTAAATCATTCATATGTCACTTTAATAAAGTCTCCACACATCTTGAAGGTAAAATACTATGATTTATTTGCTAATCTGTTGAACTGGCAGCATTTAATAGCTTGTGGGTCAATTGTTAAGGCAGCCTGAGGAGAGGATCAATCATACACAGCCAGATTAATGACTTTCTAATGGTTTCATTGAGGCTGCTGTCCTGCCTTGCACAGCCCACCTTTATTCACACATCAGAGCCAACTGTAAGGCAGATGTTTATGTCCTTCTTCCTCTTGAAGGGTATTTGAATTTCTCCTGCTTAGAGCCTGTTTAATAAATCGGGAAAATGTGCATGCAGGGCCAAAACATTCAGTGCTAGATTGTTCCACAGGGATATGGCTGTGTTTGTCCATCTATTATTAATGGTCTGAGGTATAATTTTGTTATTCAGGGGGGTGAATGCTTGTGGGAGGTAGAGGGCGTGTGAGGTAACAGAAAGATTATACAGTAAGAAGAGTTATGAATCCTGAATCCAAAAATCGGGCTACTACCTCGACAGTCTCTTATTGTTTACTCATGGGCTGATATTCGAAATGCCCCATTTCAGCCCATTTTGAGCTTTTCATTTTAGGCTACAGTCAGACCTCCTCTAACATCCATGTCAAAGACATGTCGAATGCAAAGTTTGCAAGCAACAGTTTGCATATCAGAGCTTTACGACAAACATGGCATGTCATATAAGAACTTGTCTGCGTTAGGTTTCTCCGTGTGTTATTAAGTATATGACCAGATCAGAATTGGCATATTTCAATGTTTTAGTCTAATAATTGTTGATTCGTTTTATAACTGCAGGTGCACCCACCCGCAACAACGGCAGCTGTCTATTTGTGTCTCAGCCACGAAGCTGAGCTCCTATGTTCAGTCACTGAACGTTACAGTCCAACCATGACATCTACATCCATGGATCTCAAACTGTGGTACACGACAGTGCTCTATGATATTAATATTGCTGCAACGACACCAACTTAACTACACTAACACTAACACAGATTTATTAAAATAGTGACATCACTCTCCTGTCATATTTGTATAATCCTCCTGCAAAGGTATGTTGCATGAAGCATGCTGTCGAAAAATGATCATGCAGCTATCTGTGCTACAGCCAAGGCAGGCGTTCTTAAGGATTGCTGACTGTGTCAGTTATGGAGAAAACTTAAGAGGAGAGATAACTTTTCTCCATTACTGACCCTAATAAGTCACTGGATTATTGTAATTGGTCCCATAATAATAAAGAAATGCAGTCGAATGATATGTTGTCTTTAGAGATGAGAGTGCTGCCTGGAGAAGGATGGCCTATTTCCAAAGAAGAAAGTGATTCACTGGGGTTTCACTGGTGAGCTGATGACACTGACAAGGCCTGTGTACAGGATGTAGTGTTAGTATCATTAGCTCGTTTATCTTTTTCTATCCCTCCCTCTGCCTTGATTCACTTTTTCAACCTCAAACTGGCTATCAGTGTTCTTCCCAGCAGGCAATAACAGCCAGAACAGACAACTGTCAAAGAGTCTGGGTTTCACATTTTCAAATGAAATGTCAGTATGCAAACAAAACAAGCTAAATAAATAATACTTTAAAATGTATGTGTATATAGAACTTTTTTTAGTCACATTTAGTCTTACCTTTCTTGATTTTCATCTTCTCTATTGTCCATCTGTGAAGCCTCTGTTCTCTATCAGCACTTATCCAAATTCACACTTAAGGAAGGGTGACGGATTATGGTTGAAACATAATCAAAGACGGAGAGTCTTAGCCTCTGATTGGCTCTGATCCATTCCTGTGCACTGCTTTCTGTGAGTGCGTGTGTATGTGTGCGTGCAGCAGTCATGAGAACAGCGATGAACGTGTGAAATGGTAATTCAAGATGAAGTGAAATACACCCACACTAGAGTTAATTCAGCCATCAATCTCCCAAGGCCTGCGTACCAAGCCCTGGCCCTTTATCAGGGATGGCATCCGTCTCAGAACCAGAAGTAGAGCCACAGATTACCAAAAGAAAGGCAAAACTGTACACTTTTATAAAATAAATGCTTAGACCAGTTTTCTTGGCTCGGCTACAATAAAACAGATAACATGTTGCATTGTATACACTTTAGAGAATAGCAACAGTGGCCTTGTTGGTGAATCCAGAATGTTGAGAAACATCTCTCAAAGACATACTTTATGCCACGAAAAGTCTTCCTGCAGCATTTCAACATATTCCAGCAGCAGGATTACTTTGCTCAAACACATTCTACGTTAAAACATTTTTTTATAGCTGCTGCTAAAGACTGAAGTCGGCCTGGTTTGTTAGCCCATAATGCTCCTATGGTAAATTGGGGTGTTTATAGGTCACATATTCAGGCTTTAAAAAACATGTGCACATATGCTGTACACGCTGACCGTTAATGCCTCCATCTGCGCAGGTTCACACCATGAAGCCTTTGTGAGAGAAGTTTGATGCACTGTAATGCATTAACATGCTAAAATTGATGGTTTAATGGGCAATGAAGATTTGACCTGACTGAGACAGCTAAATCATATAACTAATGTTTCTATTATTTAGATCACAATTTTTCAGATTTTCAAATGACAAATGTAAATATCCAAAGAATAAACTTTGCAACTTTACAAAAACAAATGTTTGTATGACATAAACATACTGCTGATCTTAAAACAAAGCAAATCAAGCATGTTTTGTTTTCAGAGGAGAACTGTGTTTTCATATGATAAAAAAGATGTATTAATCGTTAGAAGTAACCACTAAGATGAATGAATGAATGGAGGGTGATGAGCTACACCTGTCTGTTTTGGTTTTGTTTTATGAATCCATACACACACACCTCCATACATGCCTAGCCCAACTGACTACTGATAATGATGCATATTTTCAATCTTTGTAAATAAATGGTTACTTTTTGCACTAGACCTCGTCTCCTCTCCCATTTTTGTTGCAGCCCAAGAGCCAGACTGTAACAGAACTCAACGCTTCAATTGATCAGAATTCAGCACGAGCGGGACAGGAAGTCAAACACCTATACAACTTTAAGCGTGGAGAAGCAACAAGGACCTCATCACACCAGCTAAATGTTGGCCCTCCAAGGTTTATTTGTACTAATCAGATCTTTTTCTCATATCCTAACCCAAATCACTCTAAATACGTGTTATTTAAAAAACTGCATACATGTTTCCTGTATTTTCTGGATAACTTACAATAAAATCATTGAGAAATAATTATACTGTATAATAGCATTGCTAAGTCATCAAATCTAATGGTGGCCTAAGACCTTTGCAGGACTGTATATGTCGGAAAAAACCCTTTACCCATCAAACAATTTATGGTTAATAAGAAACTGAATCTATTGCCCACAATTTCGATCTTACTTGGCTACTTACTGCAAAACAGTAGAAAAGGCAACAATAAATGGCTTATTGATTTCAGCAAAGCTGAAACATGAGCGCATTAGTGAGCCTTCACCCACACACACCAATGTAATTGGACCAGCAAGCAGCAGTTCTTTCGATTATGGACAATTTGGTCCTAGAAGGATGAGGTAAGTATGAGCTATTTGTCAAAGTCGCAGCTAAGGAGAATAATTAATCTAGTCTGTCATCAGATCTCCAGTGACGGCTTACTTTATTTTAGTAACAGATTTTAGCCGCATGACAAAAGGCTCAGCTAATACAACCTGTGCGTAATGAAGTCGACAATATCTACCACGTTTTCTCAAGAAAAATCTGCATTTCTAGCTCGAAAGGACGCACAATTTTAACTCCTTAGTGCTGTGATTTTCTCTCTTTGTTGTGGTGCATGAGCAGTTAGGAGAGACAGAATGGTAATATTTGCTAATGTGTGGTACTATTGGATTATTTAAAACTACATTTGGAACTTTTATTTTTTTTTAGTACACACATACACAGACAATTCAATTTGATTCAATTCAATGTCATTTGACATTCACAAGATGCAGAATCTTAATTCATTTTACATAGTAAGGCAGAAACCATTACAGTATTATAGAGAGAAGAGAAATCCACTAGTTCACACAATTAGCAAGCACTTGGCAACAGTGGAGAGACAAATACAGAACAGGAAGAAATCTCTGACAGAACCAGACTCAATGATGTGCAGTATCTGCCTCTGCCAGTGTTGGTGAAAGGAAAAATGGGGGACAGAGGTGGGGGCAGAAAAGGGTGTATGTGTGTGTGTGTGTGTGTGTGTGTGTGGGGGATACATACATGGTATTCGTGTTCAAAACACAAGAAAAAACAAGACATGTGACAGGTGACAAATGACAAACATAAAAAAAGATGGTTATAAAAAAAGAGTTGTGATGGGGATATAAAAGCGGAAGAAAAACAAGATGCCACCATAGATCCAGAACATTTCTTCTGTTGTTCACCTGCCTCCTCCTCTTAATAACCTGGCTTTCAGTCAGTGACCTCTAGTAATAGTAATAATGGTACTATTGTTAATATTATTGTATTTATCAATGTATATTATTATTATTATTATCATGCATAACTTTTATGTAATTCTCTCCAGAACTGACAGCTAGAGATAACCTGTCTTATCCACATCTACAGGTTTATTCTGTTGGACTCATGTATAACCACAGCTGGTGGTTAAGGATAAACTGAGCTTAGCTTTGTTGCCCAGAAACTGTGACGTAGCTAGTAGCAGGGTCACATCCAGGGAAAGAAGTAAATAATCAATATCATAAAGCAGGCCACCAAAGAGTCTGGAACCATCCTGTGAAGCTGATTTCACGGTCAGAATAGTTCAAAAGCACAACCTTTTATTTATTAATCTTTGAGCTTTACTGAGATTAATGAGGACTCTTTGACTTAAGGCTCATTATAGAAAATAAAATTAGGACAGAGAAACCCAGGTCAGGAGTAAACTGTTTGATAAAGTGAGACAAACTTCAGTTTAATGCCATATAATGCTGAGATAAAGTGGCAAACTAATATTGTAGATTACAGGCATACTTTATTCCATACATTTTTTTACAATGATGATGTTAAAACCAATTACTTATTTTTAGACTGTGGGAGGGAACTGGAGCATTAGAACCAGAACCCGGTCAAATCTGATATTGACTAACACTTTTTTTTGTCTTGTAATGAGCAGTGTTGGGCAGGTTCAGGTTCCTGGTTGATTTGTTTCCCATGGACAGGAAGTGGCCATTAAGTGCTTATAATGGCCACTAGAGGGCCCTCACACACTTCATGACGTCAAAATGGGACAGTGACCCATACCTCAAAGTCAGAGTGTGAGGGTGGATATTGCCTAAATGTCAATACCACATACAACCACACTTGAACTACTCCTTTAAAGTCTATCTCAATTGATGAGCCTTGGTTGTCCATAAAATGAAAGCATCTCATAATTCAGAAGACACGATAACAGCTAGAAGGGAAGACACTTAAAGAGCCAAATAATACAAAATGAGTACCAATATACACTAAGATAGATGGCACTGTGACAAGTTGTAAAACCAGAGAGAGATGGCAGAGAATTATAAGCATGATAAGCCTGCATGGTAGTGAAAGAATGGTGACATCATAGAAAAACAGATTATAGTCACATACAATCTGTTCTGAGACAGTTTTCACTGATATCAAATACAAGTTAAATGTGATGTGATGGCGCTTTAATTCACACAGCTTAATTTTCTTCAAAGTCAGCTGCTGCCCTCTGCTGGTACTGTTCCTGCTGTACAACACAGCTTTGGTCAGCAGCAGGAGAGAAGCAGCTGTGACACTGGAACCACTTTTCTCAAGAGAAAATAAGATAAGGTTAGTGACCTCAAAGGACAATGAAATGAAAAAAAAAACAATATAGCAGTGGTTCTTAGTTTGACCCTTGTGTTTGTGAAAGGTTTCCAGATTCATTCAGATGATCATGTTCATAAATGTAAAGGCATCAGATTCTTAAAAATTAATTCATTTTCATTTTATAACCTCAAATAGTTCATAGATTACTCACTTATTAAACAATTCATTGTGAAATGATTTAGTAATTTATTTATTTATTTGTAGTAGTGAGGAAAAAAATTGGATTGTGCAATATAGTATACAGAAGGGAAAAACAAAGATACATTTCAAGTCCATTACAACTGAAACCAAGATCACCAACACAAAATCAGTAAACTACTTTAAATTACAAGATAGAAGAAGTAATATTGCATCTGACAATGAACCAAATATTGAATGTAATAATAATAGTAATATGAAACCCTGGTAAAACACACACACACACACACACAGTAGCTTCCTGTAGCTTCGAAAGAAAAAAAAATCAAAATGTATCTCAAAGTAGAGATCAAGGTAAGAAATAAAAGTGTTTTAATATTTGGGATACTAGAAATATGCATCACATCCTATGTCTACGTAAAATGTGATATTTAAAACCTCCCCAAACAAACTTGAAATATGGAAGAAATGATCCTTTAGATCTACATACTTATGCTAGCAGGTTTTGTGGTTCCAGATTAATTATATCAGAGTGGAGTGGGGTCAAAAATGGCTCTTCTGATTCTCGAGGTTGCAGACCCTTACCTTAACCACTTCAACTTCAGATCTAACCCTAACAGCCGGTCCTAACTCTTTAAACAATACCCTTCGAAGTTGTGAGGACCTTACTAAAATGTCCCCATATTGTCAAAATGTCCTCACAGCTTAATATAGACACACACACACACACACACACACACACACACACACACACACACCAGAGCAGCAGGCTATTTCATGAAGAAACTGGTTTTGGGCGAAGCCAACATTTCTGTAAAGCATTGGACTATGAAAACCACACAAGCACTTATTATAATGTTCTTATGATGTTCCCATCAAACGCTGCATCAAGATAAAAGCTGAGGCTCTGACCAGATTCCTGGCATTGTTTTACACCACAGGTTTATTTATTTATTTTATCCGTTTTGTTTTTGAGAGACAGTTTAATCGTCGTGTAAGTTAAACAGAGGCAACTGTCCATCATTGTCAACATTACTTCAATATCTCTATGAAGCACACTGTCCATTTAGGTTGAACCGTCCTTCAGTGTTTGGTGTAATATGAGCCATTTTATGAATTTCCAAAAGCATAAATGTGTTTTTCAACAAATAAAAGAGCTGATCAACCTTTTGTAGTATTTTGAGTGGTTTATTCGACATGTTCACACTAATGGTGTTCTTGGTCAAAAATGTCCAACATATACAGAAAAAATATGGAACTTTTGGTACACTCAAAGGACTTATGTTACTACAAGTTATAAAAGCACAATTTCTTATAACTTGCTAACTTAAGTTTATATGGCGTTAACAAATTAGAGTGTCACCAAGTATTTTTTTTTTTACGTGAAATGAATCGGTGTTCATTCAAAAATACACACACTTTCCCATACACACATACAGTTAAAAGGGATTTGAACTATATCAATGAATATGTACATCAATACATGTCTCTCCACCTCCAAAACTCTCAGCCAATATTGATACGTGTTTTAGTGTACAATTTTTGTAAAATACAAATAGTTTGGTTTAAGTCGCCATACAGAATTAGCCTTGTTATATTAGTAAGGGTTAGTTTAAGTGTAAAGTGATAGAAATATTTCCTCTGACTTTGCCACCCCACAAACTCATTTGTTGCAAATTATTTTACCAAATTTGAAAGAACAACAATAATTAAGAAACATGATATATCAAATTAAAATTGAATTTATAAAAAAAACAAAAAAAAAAAAAACAAGAATTAGTCAATAAGTATGTCACTGAGGAGTACACTAATGCATTTATAAATACATGATTTTCAGCTCAGGCAATTGCTTGCAGTAATGGCCCTGCCAATGGTCTATTCAATTTTCTTGGGGAGTGGCTCAATTCTTTAATTCTTTAGTATAAAGCCCAAAAACTTGAGATATTATTTGTTGGTGTTTTATTTAAGTAGAGTCACAGTTGATGAGAATTGTCTTATGGACATTTGGTATAAAAAGGAGAGGGTTGGTAAGATTAAATTGTGGTTATCCAACAGATAGAAGACATTTCCATGCACACAGACTGTTTATGTCAATCAGTGCCACACAAGTGTTTAGATCTTGTGTAGCCGGGAGACTGCACACAGGAAGTGATTTGTCTCATGTCAAGACAAACGGAGGCAGCAACAACATTGAGCTTAGTTTAGTGAGACTACTGCAAAAAGGTCAGAGAATGACTAAAAACACAAAGAACAGCCCACAAAAAGTTTCAAGATTGAATTCTACTGCACAACAAACTCTGTCATTCAGCAGTTTGACTGAACACTTCTTGTCCCCGCCGTCCCTGTTCTGCTGCTGTATAAACACAAACACTCCCTCAGACAGGTCTGATAGTATTGCTTGACAGAACCTGTTTTCAGATGAAGGATGCAGCAAACAGATCATCTTACATTTTTTCTTTTCAACACCATCCAGAGGCGAATAATGATTTCAACGTCAACACAAACAAAATCACATGCAGCAGCTTTAAAATGAGTTGGTTTAAAAACTGTGATAAAGGAGGTTTCAAGTTACACTAGATACAGAAAAGCGTTATGATTGGAAGCAGGGGGGAAAACCTCTAGCTGCAGTGACATATTTGCCCCCCTGAGTGACCATGTCACAATTTATTCTGTGCCATTTTTCTTCAACCGGTGCCACGTTTACGGGATCTGCCACAGTGGTGACTGGCCAGACTTAAAGAGTATTATCAGGAGGATAGTTTTGCATATATTACAGGGTTAAGTGCAAACCAATCTGCTTTATCCAAACACAGCAATCCAAACAGAGCGCCGGGCCTGGGAGACTGATGAGTAATACACTCAGCCATGCAGGGCCCCAGGGCCCCCCTGTACTCCACCCCCACCCCCCACCCGTTTCCATCTTCCCATCACACACTGATTGGCTCTGATTGGTTGTATAAAACACAGCACTGACTTTTTGATTATATTACATATCGTCACACATGGATTGGTGCCCTGTGCTGCAGATACCAGAGACTGAGTGGCCTGAACGAAGTTGCCAGATCTCCAGATTACTGCAAGGACACATGGAGTTTGAAAAGCCTGAGTAGCTGTGATTGTAATGACTCTAGAAAATATGTAACATGCATCGGAATGGTCTCCAGTGTTTATGACACAAGTATACTCTTGCAGTCCACTGCATGAGAGGCCCAGAGCAGGTCCTGACCGACTGTAAAGCACCCGCCACCCCCCCCACCCTGCAGGTTACTGCGGGTTCACTGGTATCGTATTTCAGGAACTGCATTGTGGCAGGGGAGGACTTCCAAAACAGACCTTCTCCAGGTTCTGAGCCAAATTGTTCTGGCATTTTAAATAGAACACCTCCGTAAGCAATCCATAGTGACCTCTCTCATGTTCCTGCCTCTCCCTTCAGTGGAGACAGAGGGCCCAGGGGGCGCCGCACACACAGTCTAATCCGTGAAGCCTGTGGCCAAAGCTGATTAGCCACACAGACCCATCAGTCTGGGTCACAGATTAAAGAGACAGCAACCATTTTTGCCTTTTCACCTTTTTCAATCTTTGGTTTTCTTTTTTCTTTTTTTCTTTTTGGGAGTTTGTGTGTGCTACAAATGCATCACTGGCCCTTTTCAACTCTGCTGTTTTATTTCATTTTAATCCATGTCATGGGAATTTCAACAGCAATTTCTGGTCAGCACGATTATTCCTCACTTTACTTTTTTGTCCCTGTCAGGATCCATATGGTGACTCTCATTTTCCAGAGATATTAATGACAGTGTGAATATAACATTCATTCAAAGCAGGTAGTGATTTAGTGTAGTGAGAGGTGAACGAGCGACAGTTATATGATATAACCACAGATCCTGCTTCATTATTGTCTCTTTGGCTTTGTGGTTTTCCTCCTGGTGATTGTGTAGCTTCAGAGCTGTTTTCTCTGGGCTGCTTTATATTTATATTGCATCCAAATGTTAATTGGTTTAGTTGCTGTCGTGTCCTTTTCCCTTTGATGTTCAGTTATTTCTGAGTTATCTTCGATCTTCTACAGCCATAAAGCACCATATTAAAGATGTGTTGTGCAGAATCCCAACAGAGATGATTTAACATGCAGCACAGCCAGTGAAAAGACTTTATGATTATGTAATTGTTTTAAGAAACCAGACATTTTTCTTATTATCTAAGTTGATGAAGATGTGCAGTACCCACGTCTCAGGCGTTCAACTGACTCAGCATCACATTCATGGTACATTGTCTTGCATATCCTCTTTTTTTGGCACAACTGTCTTTAGGCAGCTGGAAGTGACACGTTTAGTGATATATCTGTCATATTTCTACAGATAACTGTGCTTTAAGCAGTTTCTATCAACATCTCATGTCAGAGTCTGCACTGCACACACTGGTGCCGTTAGTGAGTCACCTGCCAAGTTCAACCGATGTGCGATTAACAGACTAACAGACCAAAATCTCTTGCATTTCCTGTCACGTTTGAAGCCTGTCATGCAACTTGTTGGACAGTTATGTGATTAAAACACACACTGTGTGTGGGTTGGGGAAATGGGCAAATATAATTTCCCCACAATGTGTCCTGTTATAGTTTTTTGGAAAAAGTGATGGCTGTAATTCACACAAACACAAACCTATGTTTGTACAGGTGTCCTTATAATTCTCACTGACAATTTGAACAGCTTAAACAAAGCATCAAACCTAACCATAACCAGTTAATGTCAAACCCTAACCTTAACCAAACCACAACCAGTTCCTTAGAAATTAGGTTCTACCTCATCAGGACCAGGATTTTTTTCTCCATAAGACATTGAAATGACATGAATCATAATAAAAGCAAGGCATTCAAATTACACTAAAATTAAAATAGTCATTAAAATCATGAGAATCAAGTGTGTTTTTTCTAATACAAAGTGCAGTTAAAAGACAAGAATGAATCGATAACTAAGATGATTATTTAAGAAATAAAGTTTCAGGCCTTATTCAAATCAATCCTTTCACTTACAGGAAGCCAGTGTAGTGATCTGAGGACTGGTGTGATGTGGTCCAGTTTCCTGGTAGTCAGGACTGTGGCAGCAGCATTCTGGACTAGTTGCAGCTGCCTGATTTTTTGTTAAGACCTGTGATGACGCCATTACAATAATCTAGTCTGCTGAAAATGAATGCATAAACATGTTTTCTGTGTCTTGTTTAGACAGACATCCCTTAATCCTTGCAATCTTCTTTAGGTGGTAATAGGCAGACTTAGTGATATATTTTAGGTGGTTGTTAAAATTCAGGTCTGAGTCAATAATTATAGAAGATTTATGGCTTGATTTGTAGTTTTCAAAGACATGGAATCAAGGAGATCACTGACCTCTGACCTTTAATTTTTGGGGCCAAAAACAATCACTTCTGTTTTGTCTGCTTTGAGCCGGAGAAGGTTCTGGCACATCCACTCATGGATTTGACAAATACACTTCCTCAGTGAAAGTAAGGTGTCATGTCCCGTTCTGTCCTTTAAGTTATGTTATTTGTTTTTTTCCATTCATTCATTGGTTCCTGTTTTATTTTGGTACTTATGTCTTGTCTCATTTCAGATCCACTTCCTGTCAAGTTTCCCTCCTGTGTGATTACTGGCCCCGCCCTAATGTGTTGCACCTGTTTCTCATTGACATAAGAGTATTTAGTCTGTGTCTTCCCCTCCTTCAGTGCCAGATTGTGTTTGCCCTTGTGTGAGAGTTGCCAGTGTTATTTTCGGATTCCCTAGTCACTGTGCTTAGACCGTGATTGTATTTTGACTTCTCTTTTGCCTGCCGATTTGGATACTGTTGCCTGTTTTGGACTGATCTCTGTGTACTGACACCTGACCGAAGAAAGACCCTGAACTGTTGCTCTGTCTGGATTCTGCTTTGAGAGTTCAACCATTGCCTGAGCCTCACATAAGGGACTGTAGTCATGTGATGACAATGAAATATAAAGTTGTGTGTCATCTGCATAGGTGTGATAAGAGATGGTGTAATAGTATTATAAGTTAAAATGATTATTATTATTATTATATGTTATAAGCTGAGCTAGAGGCAGCATGTAGATGATGAATAGAAACGGTCCGAGAATGGACCCTTGACAAACCCTGCATGTCATCTTTCTTCATTCAGACTGATAATTACCAACTGAGATTTAGTAGTCCCTATATTTTAAGTACCATTTGAACCAGTTTAGTGCAGTACCAGTAAGTCCCACCTATTTTTCCAGTCTGTCGATCAGTATGTTGTGATCAACTGTGTCAAATGCAGCACTAAGGTCCAATAAAAGACAGTGGTTTTGGATGCATCATTATTCAGATGTATGTCATTTAAGACTGTCATTTAAGGGTAACAATATTACAGCACATAATTGTGTTAAATATTGACACTTGGCAAACGCCTTGCCACCTGTAGATGTTTTAATCAAGGGCCTTTCTGTGTGGAGTTTGCATGTTCTCCCAATGTTCCCTCCAGGTAAGCTTCCTCCCACAGACCAAAAAAATATGCATTGTCTACATTTAGGTCATGGAGATTCTAATCCCCATATGGACTTGGCTAAATAAGTACAAATGTGAAATGCTCAACAACACAAACCCAAAGAGATCCATCAATGCCTCTTTGATGATCTCATTTCCAGTATGGTTGACGACATAAACCACCACAGTCAATGAGATTCCAGGATGGAGTGACAGTAGGTTAAACCAGGAATACAACAATGGTTTATCAGGGAGAAAGGAATCTTTATTGTCATTATACAACTGAAATTGCAAGGTCAGATGGAGGGTTAATCAGAGTTTTGATGGTGGGAGAAAACCCACACAGACAACATGCAAACTCCGCACAGAAAGGTCCCGGAATTGAACCCAGCACCTTCCTGCAACAGTGAGGCAACAGTGCTAACCACTATTCCACCACGTGATGGAGAAGATTGAAATAGCACTATGACAATAATTGAGGTTCAGTGGTTGGTGTGTAAACATAAAACTAAGCTTTTTGTGACAAGACTTATTGGTTGATGGCTCCTCCTAGTGAGAGATTGTGTAGTGTAAACTCTCAGTAACTGTGCAGACTCCATTTCTATGAGAGTTAGCTGTTCAAGCAGAGGGGAGTCCAATCCATCTTAGAAATATGGAGAACTGACAGGCAGTTGTCCACTTTTGTTTCGCTTCCCATCATGCCATGCAATTACTGTAAATAGTGAGTGGTCTGAGTGTGTGTGTGTGTGTGAAGCTGGGTGTGACATATAAAGGTTACATTCACACACATGCTTCATCTATGTAAATCATCCGTCATGCAGCAGGGACAAGAGGGCTTTTGAGAAAAGCAACCAAACGTGGCCTCTAGTCCAAGGTTGCAGACTGAACAAGTGATGTTGATGCAGAGCTGGGGGAGCGTATTGAAGCCCACCCAACACACACACACACACACACATACACACACACACACATCTGTCCACTGTTTGACATTTTGTTTTGTCACGGCCATTGTGGTGAGAGCTGTCACTATCAGAGAAACGGCGTGACCACGTTGATTAGGTGAACCTTTCGGGCAAGGAGTGGAAATATGCTGTCAGCTCATTACGAAAACAAATAAGCTCTCACTTTCAATTACTCACTTAGCAGCTAGAGATTAGACAGGGGAGCAGCTGCCAACAGTGCAGTCTTTCTGGGGTCAGTGACTGTAATCACAACTTCTATCAGTTTGTAGGCACCTCACCAACTTCCCCAGCACCCTGTTATCCTGTTTTTAAACACAATTGCTGTCCATTTTTTCCTCTATTCAACTGAAAAGCAAAGTCACACATTAATGTGTAATTTCATGGAACAGGATTGTGATTATTACTTTATGCGGCCTCACTTCAGATGACAAAACCCACTCACCTGAACATGTCAAATAAAATATATCAGTCTGTGTTGCTGAATCTGGCGAAGAACTCCAAGTCGTCATTACTGCGGTTGACGTGTCTTTGTGATTAGTGCGCTTGATCTTTTCTTTACCAGTCAGTCTTCTTGACTGTTTCTTTTTCAAGTGTCACGCACCACAAGGTGCGCAGCCCACATGGACTTACTTACAAGACACACCAATCCAAATACAGCAAGTCATAATTTAATGAGAACATGTAAAGTAAATGCCAAACACAGGTCATTTCAAACATAAAGAAAATACCGGCACTGTTGAAATGCCTCAAACACAATCTGAGACAAATTGAACACGTTATAATCAAAAAGGTATTTCAGTTTACATTCATCACACATAGAAAACCAACCTTCTGCAGTTAGTTTCTGAAACAACCATATTCTTGGGTTTTCTCCAGGTTCTCCACCTTTCTCTCACATGTCCAAAAACACTCAGAGGTTAGTTGGACCCTCACAATTGCCTGTGAGTGAATGTTTGTTTGTCTCTATATGTTTGCCTCGTGATGAACTGGCAACCTGTCCAGGGTTTGACACCCTATGTCAGCTGGGATTAGCACCAGCAGCCCTCGTATGGAGGATAAAGCGGTAGACGATGTATGGATGCAGTGGTTTATTCATTGAAATGTTGCAGGTGTTAATCGAAAACAAAAATTAGAATGTTGATGATGATGTAATATTTGTTTCCTGTGTTTTTCAGCTGTCTATGGCTGCCACTGTTAGGAGACAGTGAGTCACTGCAACCCACCACGGCAGTAATGGCGTCTCCACAAGATGGTGAAAAAAATTGTATATAGCTGTGGCGAACTATAATTTTTCTAGAGGGCAATATTGACACAGTTGACGTATTTGAGACTAGTTAAATGCACTGAATTTGAAGGCGCAAAACTAAAATGTTTAGTGTGTATTTGCAGTAATTGTATTTGAACATGTCAAGTAAAGTTCATGTTCGAGCCTATTTAGGTAGTACCGCTTACAATCCAGCAGAGGCACATGTAAGGTACTAGATCGGGTACAACATCGGGTACAACAATACATGAAGGAGATCCTCCCCAGGGTTCACACCATGTTGGGTTTAGTGGCTGCAATGAGATGCATTCAGTGACCATCAAAAATTGCAGTATGTCTGCAAGCAGTTTACTAAACAAGAGCTTGCAGCTGCTGCCACCTTGTGGATATAGATGCATTATTCATTTTGGTAGTCATCTTTAGGTCATTGGAGAAATATGGAAATAAAGTAAATGTTACTTTGAGGGCAATTATTGATACCATTTTTGTTTTTTGTGTCTTTTTAATTTTGTTTTTGAAAATTTTCTTAGAATACCGTGACCTGGACTGACATTTATTTTCATGTTTGTTTGTTTGTTTCTTTATTTTGGTAATGGCTGATATAGTGGCTATCACTTTCTTCATGCTTCCAACTATTCTTATTCTATTTTCTTTAGCCATGTACTATTGGTTGATCTCTAGGGTGGATGGATGATGGATTCAAGGATTCTTTATTTGTCACATGTATATGTTACACAGTAAATGTTCTAAGTCTGTTCTGAGACTGCACTTAACTTAAATATTGCAAAATGACAGAAGAAACATATATATATATGTATATATATATATATATATACATATATATATACAAAATGAACAATAAAGAGTAAACAGTAATAAGCAGTAATTATCAGAGGGTAATGAGAGCGTTACGATAAGTCACGTTGAAAAAGTGACTGGGATATTTAAAGTGCAGTGTAACAACGGTGCTGTAACGTGCTGTAAATTGCCTTGTTGGCCTGGTTGAGGAGCCTTATGCTGTGGGGATAAAAAGCTCTCAGTTCATGTTATCAGGATGCACAACCGTTTGCCTGAGTACAGCAGCTTGAACAGGCTGTTGCTGGGGTGGAAAGTGTCCTTGATAATCCTAGTGGCTCTGCTCCAGCAGTGTCTGGTGTAAGTGTCCTGCAGAGAGGGCAGATCTGAGCCAATGCAGCGCTCGGCTGCTTTCACCACTGTCTGCATGGCTATACGATTCTGGGCTGTGCAGTTGCCAAACCAGGAACAGATTTTGGAGGAGACCCTGAACCTCCTCAGCTGTCTCAGGTGGTACAGTCTCTGTCTCGCCTTTTTGACCTGGGTGTGAGTGTGGATGGACCAGGTGAGCTCATCAGAGAGTTGGATTTTTTGAGGTATGCAGGGACCATGGAATGAGCCAGAGACTCATGAGATGTTGGTGACGACATCAGTCAGCTGATCAGCGCAGCTTTTCAGGATGGATGGATGGATGGTAAAATTTACTTCATTTGATAAGGCATGTGATATAATAGAAAAAATTCTACTGTTCAGAAGTTTCAATTGTCTCTCATGCAATGCACCAAAAATACTCACTCATATGGCACTGAAAAAAGGGCATGAACTTTTTACTTGACCATGGTGCCAAATCCGTAAATATTCTTGGCCTCCATTCCTCTATGAATTCTCAGTCTCCTTGGTGATGCTGATATCCCCCAAACTTACCTCCCCCGGGCCCTTCTTCTTTTCACTTAGGATCAAATCTCCTAATGCTTGATGAGCCCTGTAAACTCACTGTCAATAAAATCTGATGTGGTTGTTGTTTTTTTTGTTTTGTTTTTTTTCAGAATAGTGAAGTAGAGGATTTGTCGAGGCTCTGATTGCAGCTCAGAGTCTGTATACATATGTAGGTTATTGACCGAGGAAAAATAGGTGAAGTAGAATATATGAAGTCACCTGGCTGGAAAAGGTGCTCAGCATTCAGTTATTTATACATTTGGAAAATACTTTCACTCTGAGGGCTTTTGTCATGAGCATTGCTGTTCCAAATAAATATTTGGATTTATTGACAGGGGCTTAAACTTCCACTATGCAACATTCTGCATCACACAGATTAAACAAATATCAGTCATGTATTTTTTTTCTTTTTTGTTTTTAAATTAATAGTTACAAATGTGATACAGGGCCACACAGCGCAGTAGTGGCTAGCACTGTTCCCCCACAGCAAGAAGGTCATCAAGGTTTGAATCCCGGTTCTTGGAAAGGTTGCCAGTGGACAGTCAAATGTCCAATTAACATGTTTTTAAAGTGTGTGATGAAACAGACTTAACTGCCAACTGAAGAGAAGCTCAGGATACTTGTAGAGGAGTATGTATCAAAAAGGGTTTGGCTCTGCTACAATTTAGTGTCAGAGAAGCCAAAAGGATTGAGTAATGCTGGCCTCCATTTCCAAACATCCCCTGTTTCCATTCCAAATGTTATTGTCATATTTTGTAGTTAAGTGATATTGAGACAAGACGGTTTCTAACCTGACATTCTGTTAGACACCAAGAACAATTTTACTGACAATATAAATTCTGCTTTCCATGACTCAAATCATTGCATGGGGGCAGCCAAAGAACAAACTCCACATTTTGAGCGTTTGAGGTTGGGATGTGTTTGTCCCATATGACTTAAAGCTAACCTGATTTGACAAGCCACAAAAGGCCACATAGAGAGGGATGAAATGCAGGAGATAAGATATTGAAAACTGTAGTGCATAACTTTCTCTCTCTATATATAATGTTGTAAAGATTTCTACCTTACTATGTACAGTGCCTTGAGATAATATATGTTGTGATTTGGTGCTACACAAATAATATTGAATTGAATTGAATTGAGTGTGTGGGTTTTCTCCAGGTTCTCCAGCTTCCTCCCACAGTCTAAAAACATGCAATATGATCACTCTAAATCGACCATAGGTGTGAATGTGAGAGTGAATGGATGTTTGTCTGTATGTGAGGCCCTGCGATGGACTGGCGAACTGTTCAGGTTGTACTCCCGCGACCCTCCAGTGGAGGATAAAGCAGTAGATAATGGATGGATGGATGAATTGAATTGAGCTAGAAAGCAAGGCAGCTGCAAACAGGTAAGCGCATGACGGAGAACACAAAGAATCTCCCATGAAAAAACTTTAGGAGTGAATTCTGTAGCTCAAAAAACCCGGTCCTTCAGCAGTTTGACAGGCTAAACTGTCAAACTTCCACAGTTCTGCATTTTTCTTGGATTTGCTGAGGCAGATTCTGACAGTTTAAGCCACTTTCAGTGTACTAGCACTGTGCTGATTCATTCGCAGTATGTTCAGTGAACGAATCACTACGCATCACCAGTACACATACTATTTCCTCGCAGTGAGAGGACCTGAGACGTCTCACTCTACTGTTTTTGACATATTGTTGGCTTCAACATGCAGCGGAAACTATGAAAGGGGGTGATATCAGTATGCAGCACTTAATAATTTAATCTTGCATTAAATAATCACTGAAACATTTGCCTTTATTTATGTATTTGTTATACTATGCATTTTTAATGCATTAAATACAATAACAATAACTTTACACCATATATTACTTTAAAAGTGCCCGTTCTCCTCCTCCTCTCATCACAGTGGCAGCTGAGCTGCAGCATTGCTGTGTCTCTACACTGTACTCTCATTACGGGCGAACCTAACATTTTAAGTTTGTGCTTACTGGGAAAGTCTGTTAAAACAACGGAGAATTTGACTGTGTGTGTTTATGTTCTCGCTTCCCAAGTGTAAACATCTTGCGTCGACGCCTGTCTACATTAGCCGTTAGCTCAGGGGACACGTGGGGATTCCCTCACTGAGTGACTCACTCACTCTTTTGCAGTGAACGAATCACTCGAGTCGCAACAGAGCTCAGCTCAGCGGAACTGTTAGATGAATGAATCGTCTCAGTGAATGATTCAGTTCAGTTCGACACATAACTAGTTCTGATTAACAGAGGCTGTTTTCGGATGGAAAACAAATAATGTCACATGGTTTCTGTTCACAAACACCAAACCGTGGCACAATAACATCAACAACAACAGCCAAAAACAGTGATGTACTGAAGATGAGCAATGAGATGAGTGAAAAAAATATGTTCAATTAAATGTGTGTTTCTGTGTCTTTTTTTCACCACGTCTACACATACTTCTACGCACTTACTTGCTGCTGTGTGATTGGATGATTGGATATTTTACAGGTGTACCTAATGAAATAATGGGTGTGAGTGCGCGTTGTTTTCTTTCTCAACCAGAGTGATGCAGGACACATTCAGTCCATGCTGTGTTGAGTCTTGAATGATTTAATCATAACAATAACTTATTGTTAATATACAACCTTTCAAAAACACTGTTACAAGGTGGACTTACAGACTCGTTTTATAATTAGAATTATTAATCTGATCAAAAAAGTGATACAAAATAGAGACGTTTGGAACATAGGAATATGTTGTGATAGGGTTTATTGTTTCTTAAACATACTGGAATATAATACAGTTGGGATGTTTTTTAAGAATGTTATTTTGTTTTGGATAGGTTATTTTTATATTAATTTATTTATTTTGGTTGTAAATATATATTTTCAAGCCATATTTTTTAAAAGAAAAAATTAGACAAAGCCGGGGATGAAAGCCTTTTTACACTGTTCTCTTACTTCTTTTCATTATGTAATTTTTAAACTTTGAATTCATTCATTCATTCAAATTGTAGTATGATATATGCATTACTAAATATGTATGTAGAATTATTTCAGCATGTGCCTATTTGTTGTGTATAAAGAATGGAAGGTAAAAGGTGGCATTAGTCCAAACATAACCACACATATATTATCTCCTCTATAAAACTATTCATGTGCTGCATGTGGTGTAACACATAAAAAAAAACCTCCACATGAGACAAATCATCTATTTATTGTATTGCAGCTTTATCCACAAGAGGGCAGAAGCAGCATGTGTAGACACCCTGTATGGCAGGCGTACACACTTAGAGCCATGTATCTTTTCCAAGTCTCATTGCACATACACACACCACCACCACCACCACCCACACTCCCTTAAACAGTGTGCAACAGGCGACTTGGTGTTTAATGCACCAGTTGGCAGCTTGACAAGCAAATCTACTGCAACAGTCAATTAGGATCTCCTCCCTGCATGTCGGCTGTTAAGTAGATGCAGCTGTTTCTGGGTGAAGCAGCAGCTCCGGGGGCAAGCTGGAGAGGACATACATGCTGAAAGATAGGAAACACTGAGCTCTGCACTCAACGCCTAACACAGAGTCACTCACACGTATCAAAAGGACAAACTTTTTGTTTTGAACACAATACATTTCTATGCACACTGAAGTTTATACACTGCTCAGCTGGACTACTGTCCTTGTCTCAGTATACAAACGCTAGCTGGCAATCAAAGAATTGAATGAAATGTGTCCCCCTCTGCTCTGCTAGGTAGCAGACCCTAACACTCCCCCTTTTAGCTTATGGGTATTAGACCATGGTTTGAATTACGGGGAGTGAAGGGGAGATCGGCCCCCTGAATAAGACACAAACGATTTTGTGTCTTATTTCTGTCTGAAATAGTCCTTTTTTTTACTGTCACACGTTAAAGACTTTGCTTTTCTGTACAATGAGGTTCCTGAAATAAATAACTTAATAATAGTAGAATATATCTATGTGTTTTTCGCTCATTACTTACCAGTTTCCAAACATTTGTCAATGTCTCCACTAATGAACCTAAAACTATTGCTGCTGTTGCCACCCATGCGTGGCCGTGCTGACGGACACACAGGTGCCTACTTGCTTGTCGTGGCTGTAAGTACCTAACAGGCATACTTGAGCAAAAGTATAAATATCGTACCAGAAACACCTTTTACAACATTACTTAAGTAAAAGTCTTAAAGTATGACATTTGTGTACTTTTTTACGTTTTAGAAGTAAAAGTGAGGAGTTGGAATTGAGCGATGGTAGCTCGAGTGAGTCGTCTTTCAACTTGAAGGTTGTGGGATGGATTTCTGGCTCCTGCTAGTCTATGTGTGCCCTTGGGCAAGTCACTTAACCCCATGTTGACGGCTTCTGACGGCAGTGTGTGAATGGGTATGAAAGATAGATATGTGACAGAAAATGTGCTGCCGGTTTAGCAAGCAGCTAATTGTTAGCATGTTGAGAACCATTCGGAGCTTTAACAGCCATTAACTTAAAAATATTCAGTTGTTTAAGCTGACAGAGCATAAAATCAGTCTTTTAAGTCCGACACATGTTCGCCTTTTGGGGTTAGGAACTGTGGGGAATGCACAGAGAGCTCAGGCTAGCTTGAATCCAAGTCTGGTCCAACTGAGGGTGTACGTGCAGCAGAAAGACAACTCGCGATCAATCACATTATCTGGATGTTTTACTCCGTTCCGTAAAATAAGGATTTCTTCCATATTTGCAAGATAAAAGATGTTTTCCATATTAATCAGACACTTTGTTCCTTATTTTTGATAATCAAGTCAGTGAAAAACCAAGACAGCAAAATGACAGATTAGTCCACTAATGAAGATTGTGGTATTTGAGGGAAAATAAATCTCTCCTCCTGCTCTCAGGCCCTCTCCATCTGTCTGCCATTCATCACGATCCAACCGAAAATGGGCACTTTTAATTGGTCGTCTGATTCACTGTGAGCCATGTCTAAAGTGCGTAGTGTGTGGGGTAATGCAGCCTATGTTAAGTGCAGTATATCAGGTATGAGGGTGCAATATGTAAACAGTATAATTGAGTAAAGAATGAGATTTTATTTACTTAATCATTTTCAGTCAGGGTGTTGGCAACCCTTGTTGGTAGTCGGTTTGCATTTCACCACGTTCTTCTCACTGTTGTGTTCTTCTATTATTCTGGTTCAAAGCCTGGGGGAAGGACATGTGGAGCACACAGTATAGACCTGCAATTGCATTATCTGGGTATGTATGTCTGACTATGAGAAATGTTATTAAGTGCAATTCCAGTTGTTCAGTTGTGTTTCATATATGTACTAAGTCACAGTCAGAGAGGTTTTAATAGTGTTCCAGACTCAGAGAGACAGCAAATGAGATCAATACCAAAAGGAAAGTCATTTCATTGTTTCTTAAAAGAGCAACAATCAACAGATGGCGTTCTGTTGATCCCATGAATTACAAAAAGAAAAGAAATGTGGTAAGTACCTGCAAGAAAAAAAAGGGTCTGCACAATAACAAATATTGCTCCACAGATGAAGACAAACTGTCCAAGCTTTTCTGGAGCCCCCACTTCTGCATTCAACACTGAAAAAGAAAATAGTTGGACCAACTTGAAAAAATGACTTCCATTGGAAACACAAATGTTAAAAAAGTTTTTTTTAAAACTTGTTTATAAGTTAGCGATTGATTTAAGTCAGATATAGTTGAGAATTTGAATTTGAAATCAACAGTTTGCATTAATACAAATGAATTACTCTTAGTTTTTGTTTCTGTTTTGATTATTATAAGACCTTTATTTGTTTTATTCTAATTTTTTTTCTTTGACTATTATTTTTCCTCGTCCCAAGGATGTCGTCCTCCCCAGGGCCCCATGTGGCCGAGGTCGGACTTGAACAACCAGCACAGCTTCTGCGATTAATCTACTATTCTTCTACTATAAAAAATTACTTCAATTGATAACACGCAAATTAATTAAGTTTTTTCAACTTTCCAAGTTAGGCTAACACAATTGATTTAAGTCAGATATAGTTAAGAATTTGAAATAATTAGAATTTAAAATCAACAGTTTGCATTAATACAACTTAATTATGATCCTCTTACTTTTTACCTGTTTTGATTATTATAAGACTTATTTTGTTTCCTTTGTTTGTTTTATTCTGACTTAAATCAATTGTGTTAGGCTAACTTGGAAAGTGTTATCAATTGAAGTAATTTTTTTAAGTTGTTCCAACTATTTTCTTTTTTCAGTAATAATTTCAAGTTGAAATAGTCCCCAAAAATACTCTGCTGTGACTAAAGAAGAAAACTGAATGAGACTAATTCAAACCATTACATTACTTCAACTACTACTCAAATACACTTTAGAGTGATAGGTTGGTCTTTATTAGCAATACATTAGCAATAAATAACTAAACGACACCTTACTGGGCAGTAAAATTGGTGATGAACCAGTGATTGAAGTGAGACTGAGCAGACGAAAGTGTGTGGCCTTTGCAGGGACGATGCAGCAGCAAGGAGTTACAATATGGATAAAGTCTGTCAACCGTAAGATTATTGCTACAGACTGCTGGCTGCATCAGCAGACTCTCACATCCAAAGACATGGAACCAGATCTTGACTCTGTTTTGAACGCAGCTGTGACTGCGGTTCATTTTGTGAAGTCAAGGACACTGCAATCATGTTTGCGTGGACGACTTTGCAGGGAGACGATGCAGGACACGATGACGCACGCATGGTCTCACTCTGAAAGTGTGACGACTCGCTCGTAGTCAAGTTGTGCAGCGGGTGTTTGAGCCCTGCAGAGAAACAGACACCACAGGTTTAGCAGGGGTACAAATGGCAGTAAGCATGTGCTTAATCTGAATTATTAGGATTATGAAGAGGGTCTTTGGAAAGTGAGCCAAGATGATTATTCCAAGTGATTATTGCAAAATGTAAAAAGATGTTGTGATACAAATGCAAAAATATGAGCACAGAATACTTTAGGACTCAGCTAAATCCTCACTGGTGCAGCCGGCTCATTGTTTAGAATGAATATCTCTTACCCTGTGTGTGGTCAAGTTGCTTTAAATGATGTTTGGGTTTTTAATGCAATGTCAGCATGAACTCCAGATAGGAACATTGACATCTTTAATTATAAATGTATGCATGTGTCTGTTTTGTTTCTGTTTTATTTTTTCTATTGCTTTTATTTTGTTAACAACTGTCTCAAATCTTTGAATCACTGAGCTCAATTAAAGTGCACTGATCAGTTAATGGAACCATAATGAATCATACAACTATAAACATTAGCTGTAATCTTGTGCAACAGAAGCACAACGTGAGACTTATGTAATTCAGACCTGAAGTGATGAGCAACGTGATAAGAAATTAAAAGAAAACATGACATGTCACTAACTTGAAGGTACTATAATATGATGACACTTTTTCCCCAAGTAATGTCTATGTTTTTACATAAACAACATATCAGAAACTTGCCTGAGACACAGATGCTCACTCTCAGTAAGAACTTGGACAGTCTTTTTCATCTATAGCAAAGTCTGTGTTTTTAATCTAATGTCGAGATAAAACATTCTTAGAATATTGTAGAATTGAGCTGGTGTAGATTTTATGAGGCAAGTCTTTAATTAAGTGGCTATAATCCGTGTTTGTAATGCAGTGCACAACAAGGTCAGTGCTAACTTTGTGTCAGTACTTTATACAACCATACTTCACTTGAACTATTACTTTAAAAAATCCGCTCTCAAACCTGCAAAGTCACTATTTTTTGCCACCTAATCTATTTGAGTAAAATAAAAACATATTGGGATTTTCTTTTTCTTTGTCCAATAATCCACAGTAGATTTCCTTATTTAACAAGAGGATATTACACTTTGTCATATTCTTGTAGGTGTAGGTTCAGTTATTATCAGATAAGTAGACAGAAGGGACATTGTGTAATTCATAGGCTGCTCCTTTGCACTGATGATCCATCACTCTTTTTTTTTTTCCTCTGGGGAGCACAGTTCTATTGTTGATACAGCCCATAATTTTGATTTATTCTTTGGGTAAATAGAGAGCGGTTTGCTCTGGCCTTTGGAAGAACACAGCCTTCAAATCATTTGATCATTAATCCACACATTGTTTTATTTACTCCTCGCTCTCAGCAACAAGGAGACAGGGTGGAGGAGGACAAGGGGGGACACTCTGGGGTCAGAAACAAGCAATCTACTGTGGATTTCTTGTGTTGGGTGGAGGCAGCAGGGGGAGGATGGCTTGACATTGCAGGGTGATATAAATATGCTGCCTGCTGGACGTTTCAGGTGGTGCTGTGGTAAAGGATTTCTGGATAATGTCAGTGACAGAGGCGAGCAGCAGCTAAAACCCAGAAATCCCCCGAGGGTGGGATTGAACTTGGATTGAACGTTCCACTGCAGGTCAGCAGGGCATGTACACCTACAGCTCCCCCCAAGTCTGAAGCATAAACCAGAGAGCCGATCACGTAGCCACGGTTCATCCACACATCATAAATCCAATCATCGGTTTACCTACAAATGAATTGTCAAGCCTTTTATAAAAAAGGGTATTTATTTTATTTAGTTTGGGCATTTTAAGCCCCGACCATGAAATGTCACGTCCCTGGTGTCATTTGTCATCTCTCCTCCCCTCGTTTCCTGCCATATTTCTGCTCTTAACTCTCTAAATCTAGCCTCTTCAGAGATAGGCCCCCATTGTTCGCTAGGTGTGACGTAAACTTTGTCTCCCTCCCATTTCCACAGTGATCCGTGTGTGTGTGCGTGCTTCCAGTTTGAAACGTTCTAAACCAGTTTTGGACAAATGACACAAGAAGATGGTAACCATGGAAACTTGCTCAGGTTATTGTGAGGAAGTCGGCTGGAACCTAAAATGTACAACTCAACGCTAAAAGAAAAGAAGGAAACACAAAATGAATTTGAACCTTTGGTGAGTGGAATGGAATGTGAGATCAATGAACTATATGCACAAAGCGTCACTTAAAACGTTAACTAAAATATAAGCCAGTTATCCAGTCAGTAGTCATAAAGGGGAAAGTGGTGGTAACTAAATCCACTATGCGTGAATTTAAGTCTTTTAGTATTAATACAATAAATAACATTTACTGTTCATGAGTTTGCTGTCACATTTGGTACAGATATAAATGATAAATCTTACTAATTCCTCAATTGAAATTTGTATTTTAATTTGCTACATATCTTTGCTGTGATTAAATATTATACCATCAAACTTTTTGCTGAGGGTTAATTCATTAGTTCCCTTAAAGGTATTGGTAACAGTTTACAATAACGGTACGTTATTAAACATTAGTAAATGCTGTAATAAGCATTTCCTCACTGTTCACCAAAAACATTTGAAAATGTTATTCAAGTTAATTAAGCTAATATTTAGGGGTTTATAAAGCTACAACACAATAACACTTAACTGTAAAATAATTATAACTTAACTACAATTAAGCATTTATGAACCATTGTTCACCTTTATTAATGCTCCGTGTGAGCCTTAAATGACCACACAGATAATAAACATTATTAGAACATGTTTCCCACTTTATAATAAGGGTCACAAAGAGCATTAATAAAGGTTATTGTCTTGACAAAAGCTTACATGTGAATTCACAAGACCAAAACAAACGTGAAACACTTTCTTGCTGCAGTTCACAAAAAGTAAAGTTCACATTAATGTCACTTCAAGGTTTCATTTTAGTCTCCTTTTTAATGACATCTTCCGCTTTAATGTCTGCGGCGCAAACTCTCTATGAAATGTCAGAGTGAGCAAGAAAAGATGTGGTACTATGTTTTTTGTGTATTTGTCACTATTTGAGCTCCACTACTCGGCAAACACCCAACAAAATAATTCCCATGATCCCTCACTGCTTCCAGACATCATCAACTTAGGTATGTTGTGATTGTTTTGGTTGAGAGAGAAATTACACATTATTCATTGAAAACGTGGCTTCCAAACGCTCTGTCAGGCGTAGCTGATCCTCTTTATTTTAGCAGTTATTCTTTACGGCTTATTTTGCCTCATTGCCTTTCTAATCACCACATGTCTTCCCCTTCCCCCGCAGACTTCACGTTGAGCCACCGCTACGAGGTCAGACCTTCATCCCGGTCCTGCCCTCCATCAGCAGCCAATCGAGAAACCACATTGACCCCAGTCTGTGGTGTGCAGCATGCAGGGCAGGTGAAGTGCACATGTGTGTTTAAAGATACTTTGCACTTCATCATGATTCATGTGCTACCCTTGGTACAGCAGCCACTAACACCACAAGACAAGGATTAAAGACCTCCAGATTAGAAGTTGTACAATAAAAGCACACAGCAGCATGGTCCGAGTTAACTGTCGACTGAAATCATGCTCTAATTTACAGACAGAGTTCAGTGATTGACAGATGGAGCGTTTCTTAGTGAAATTGTCTCTCTCCTCAACTGTTGTCTTTTCTCTCAATCTTATAATATGAAATACCATAAAGGGATAGTTTATATTTATTGAAGTATGCTTGTGTGAGGTACTGACATTCACTGACAACCAACATACATCTAAAGCCAACTGCTCACCCTCCTGCACCAAAGTCCATTGAGAAAATAGACAATATTATATTATATTTTACATTTAAAATCCTTTATTTTGTTTTACCTTAGTGACACACACTTACAGAATGAGGCAGACGAGACCAGCAGCTCCTGTGTCCCTGTGACTTTCTTCATTATGTCTCTGTTTCTGTGATTGTTACAGAACTAGCTATTCGAATAAAGCTATATTAAAAAAAAAAAAAACGTGCACGCATGCTCAACGTCTCCATTTTTGGTTTAGCAGAGCTACAGGCCTGACTCGAAATGCTATATAGTACATATTACGAGTCATTTTGGGGTTTCGTGTGAAGACATTTCCTTAAAATATGCCATGTTTACAGAAAACTTTTTCGAAAAAAACAAAGAAAAAGTGTTAATGTTTTGTTTGTTTGTGTGGTTAGGCCCTGAAAACACAAAGAAGCGCCTGCAAGTGGCTAAAAAGTGAGCGCCTTGTGTCTTGACGCAGTGGTTCAGCACAGCTCAGTCAGCACTGACTATCACTTCAAGCTTTTAAATTGTGTATGGTGGCGTCTTGTAGACTCTTGCCAACACACTTATGTGACTTTAACCAAAGTTAGCAGCAGACGTGGTGTTTGCCGTGATGTATTACGCAACTAAAACAAGTTTTAGCCTCTGCAGGTTGAGTTTCCCACGTGACGGGAAAGCACTGACGGAAAATATGCCTAATAGTGTCGGCTTCAACTTGCACAAACAATTTTAGTTTGGGTCATTCTTTCCCGTTTTGTGTTCTTTTTTTACAGCACACGTCTTGTGCTCAGCTCATGCTTGTCAAGGCCTTTACAATCACCTCCTCCACTGTGGAGATCGGTGGACGCTGGCAGTGGTTGACTTTGACCCACACTGTAGCTCCTTTAAGGCTCCTCTGTGGTTTTAAACCAGTCGGGTGGGGATTTCAGGGGGCTGGCTAATTGAAGTCAGCAGATGACGGGTGTGCTGTGATTTGTGTGGTGACAGGTGGTGTAATTACACAGCTGGTCAGAAGAGAACATTACAGTAGTCGAGAGCTTTTGCTGGCACTAACTCTGCCAATAAAAGAATCCTTACACTTATAATGCCATATTTGTATGTGTGGCAGTGTGCGCACATGTACCAGTAAATCTTTGGAAATACAGAGGGATTAGTTTAAATACAAATACAATAAATACAACATTATTTAAGCTTATTGGTCAAATAGTAGACAGTAGTAGCTGAAAATAGAAAAAAGTCATTTACTTTTGACTACCATTCTCGTCCCAGTAAAACTCAAAAAAAATTATCTATTAATTACATCTATTTGCTTTTATTCAAATAATCATATTTTCATATGTTTTTATTTAATCAGATTCCTTGGAATTGTGAAAATAAATCCAATTTAATCAGATAAAAAGTGAACATGCATGAAGAGTTTTAAGTATCTGTTAAGTAATGTGGCTGGACTTAAAACATGTTGGATTTATTAGTCATTTTACAAAAATCTCATTATCCGTTTCATCACATTATGTTTTTTAGTTTTGTTATGTTAAAAGAATGGAATCCAAATGGATGTGAATTCTATTCGTAAATGATATGCATTGATTTTTTTTTTTTTTAGTGAAGAATATTCTTTTAGACTATAGGTGCCAATATTCCCTCCTTTCAGCTTGTTGGTTTGTTTTGCTTGACCTGTTACGTCACAGACCAAAATAACTTTAGCACCATTAAATATCTTTCTATCATCCATGAAGTGCAAAATATTCTACAAGATGACAGACCATAAACCAGGTTTCATCGCCAGTCCAAAACTGCACCAGTATCTGGGTCTAATTGAACATATAAATGTAATATTCAACTCCCAATCACATAATCGTTGTATGTTTGCTCATATTTGATATATTTAAGTTAATAATTTTTTTTAATAATTATTAATTTCTTGCAATGCTGTGTTTCTGGGAGACACTTTCACATCAGGTACTTGTTGTTTATTTGCTTAATGTGTTGGGCAAATGTGTTCTTCTGCTCCTTATCACTACTGTGAGGTCAAAATCAATAATCGATAAAAAAAAAATACATGCCATGTCAGATTTGTTTTTACCACAATTATCTGGGGGGAAAAAGACAGTTTGTCTGCGAGTTAAGACAAAACTAAATAGGTCATTGTGAGAATTAGGACTCAACACAAGAAATACAGTATCAAGGGTATTTAGTCTTAAAATGAGCAAAATAACACACATACAAGTAATACATTAATAAAATATTGTGCAAATAATGTTGAAGAGGAGAAACAGGTCGTGAAAGTTACACAGTCTCACTTTAAAGTCATTTTCAAGAACATAATACACTTGATCTTCAGTAATATGCCATAATAATCAGAAATTCACATTGACTTAAATTCACATGTATTGTCACAATAAGACAAATGGAGAGAAACAACTTTGTACTTGGATTTGAAATACATTCTGTATTTATTAAATAAAGAGTTCAACCATAACAGTAACATTCAGATAAGAACATTTTAGGTAACACATTGCACAACAGTGATGTTCAATGTTTGTGATAGGGTTGTAATATTATGGTTATAACATATTTTTTTATGATACAAATTCTAGATAATATTACAGTAATATCATGGTATTACTTAATTAATATCCAGGTTAGTGCTTGGTAGTGGGAATTATTATTGACTACAATCAAAATGGATAATTTCCTTATTAAAAAGTGGAAATTTCTCCTTTATTTGTCACACACACGATGTTCATGATTAAAACCAAGCTCTTACTTGAAGATTTCTATGCAAATAAGATGGTATTAACTTAATATTACTTCCCTATTACAACATTGTTGCCGTATGGTTACCAGATGCATGTCAGACGTCGAGAATAGTCACACAATTCAACAAAATTGAATCCAATAAATCTGTGGAAACGAAGCCAAAGGTAGTGAGACAGTTAACATGCAGCTCTCTAGTATATTCTGCAGCCACATACTCACTGTTGAAATGGCTGTGGTGGTGCGCTGCACCCTCTATTTGTAGGTCTACATGCCTTTCTATGCATCGGTGTATCCATGCAGCCCTAATCTGGCCTCAAGGCTCCGGCGCACTGCAAAGATCCAGAGGCCAGAGAAGATAGTCATGGACCAAAAACAAAAACAAACTCCAAACCACATGTCATCCCAGTGAAATATGGTAATAATATAGGAGGAAGTTTACATTTTGTAAAAATATGCGTTATTTGTCTTAGCTTTCGTTTATGACTGGCTGAGTCGGCGGTGATGAGGGAGGCCATTTTCTCAAATGTTTCTGGATGTGGACCACAGAGCGGCCAACACCCCTGTCTATCTTTAGAGCAGGGAATCCACCCAAGAGCTGTCAGTCCAGCCGCCAAATCTGGGACTGCTAAAACTCTCCAGACCCCCGAACACTAACAGCATCATTCAGACACATCCACTCGACCACCACGTACACACACACAAACTCTGACTCTCTAAGATGTGGAGCTGTTTGGTCGAAAGGAGTAAATAAATCAGACTCCTGCATCCTTGGTGGGGCTCACGCTAGAGCACCGTGCCCACGAAATGTCGCACAGAAAGAAGAAGAAAAAAGGAAAAGCGACTTCTTTTTCCCAAAATGCACAGAAATGGAGCAAAGATTTATCTACTCTGAAAGTTAACTCAATACCTAATTTTTCTTGGACTCCACCTCTGTTTTTCCAAGTGCTGGGAACTGTGCATAAAAAGGTCAAAGAAATAATGGTTTTTAAAAAAAATCGCCTTGCATTAAATTTGTGAAATAGAAAATTACTGCTGCTGAAAAAAAGATTAATGACCCTGGCTGTGGGCTTTGTGGATCTCAGTGGTGCTGTGCAGTGAAGCACTTAATAAATCACTGCTGTACATACAAGGAATTATTGGGGATGGTGTGTTTTCATGGTTTGTGTTGGTGCCAAAATCCCAGAGAGCCTGATCTGGCCCCTGCTCTAATCTGTTTTTTTAAAAGTCACATTAGAAGTGTGCTGTTACTGTTACTCTCCCCCTGATCCAAGTGTGACGATGGGAACGCAAGGTGACCATTTCTCCTGTGATTATAGACTGTTTGGGGATTCATTTACACGTATGCAACTACACTGATGGATTGAATTTAAGGCAAATGCATTAATTCATTCATTATCTACCGCTTTATCCTCCACATGAGGAGCCAATCCCAGCTGACACAGGGGAAAGGCGGGGCCCCGCTCTGGACAGGTCGCCAGTACAAACACACGGTGACGAACAACCGTTCACTCTCACATTCACACCTACGGTCAATTTAGAGTGTCCAATTAACCTCTGTGTGTTTTTGGACTGTGGGAGGAAACTGGAGAACCTGGAGAAAACCCACACACACGTGTGGGGAACATACAAACTCCACACAGTAAGGTTTAAGGCGATTTAAAGACAAAGACGTTTTTACAGGACTTGTTGTTGTGTTAAAAGCAATGATTAAGGTATCCTTTTACATGTAAGTGTGGTTGTATGAGGTATAGCTGCCATTGTAGAACACGTGAACAATAAGTGATTTATTGTAACATTCTGACTGGAAATCAGACTACACCGCAGTATCACTCGTCGACACACGACTGTTCGCTGTCCTGGCTCCCAAATGGTGGAGAAAGCCTCCACATATTCCACTGTAGACTAAAAACACATCTCTTTCGACTCTACCTCAACTAAGATGACGACAGTGATAACAAAAATAAAAATAAATAAATGAAAATGCACTTACTTGTACATCCCACTCATGAGTAGCACTTTATAGCTGGGCATACTTGAAACACTTACTTACTTCCAGCTCTTGTTTGTACCCAAGTGTTGAAATGCACCCATTGTAAGTCGCTTTGGATAAAAGCTTCTGCTAAATGACATGTAACGTAACGTAATGTAATGAAATGAAATGGAAGTTTGAACTGCTCTCCTGCACCAAAGTGGAGGTGATGGTCTACTGCTGCCTCATTTAGTCAGTTTGTGTCACTAATATAAATCTAAAAAAAAAGAATCTGATTTAGAAATTTCCCAAAACATCAACATCTCATCAAAATCACAGATTTTCTCTCTGGATTTTGATGTTGGATGTGAGCAATAAACAAAGTGAAAACTTGATTCAGCCAAAAACCTGAACAACCCCTTTAACAGATAAAGGATAGCAAGTAGATGTAATGCACACTTTACCTCAAGACTATTATCATTGCATTTTGGTAACGGAATTGTAATTTCCCATTATTTCACTCCTGCTGTTATGCTTCTGGGGAAAACTCCTGATGAAATATGGTACTTTAGAAACCATTTAAACCACTTAAACCCAAATCCTTCCATTAAAGATAAAAGCATGTTTCCAACCTATACTTAAAAAATATGTCACTTAAAACCCAGTGAATAAAGCAACATGGGCAACATGACTCATAATTTAGGCTTCAGAGATGAAAACACATTTGTGTTAAGAGTAATAAAGACCGTGGAAGCAAATGCTGAATGTCTTATATTCACACATATCAGAAAATAGTGGACGAGAACATGTGTTAAAACTTAGAGTTAAGTCACAAAACAGTTTCTCCTCTGTTCAGGATTTTAAGGCATGATTTAAAACATGGCTCAATGATGCACAGGAGCCATGTTCTCCTAACTCCTCCTATATAAATACCCTCACCACACTTTATCAGCATTTACCTGTTCACTGGTGAGTCCCTGCACCTGCGCCTACCGTAGCTAGCTGGGATGTTTTTGTCTTCACTCGATGTAAAAACACACAGAAAAGCTCTGACACTTCATCTAAAAAATCCTCAAAATTAGGTAATGAAGTACGGAAGCTGCAGTACCACTGATAGAGAGGGAGGGAGACAGAGAGCAGGACTGAAGCTGTGTTTGTGAACAGTATGTCATTAAACTTACACCAACATTATGGTGCTTTTATACATGTTTGTTAAACACGATATTTATATTCTGCACAAAAATGGATGAACGGAGACGTTTGCGGACTTTAGCCCCCACTAAAGCTTTAAGGTCTATGTGTATGTGAGTGTGTGTGGCCGTCACAAGGAGGAGAGTCCTGAACTGCTCCATCAGACTCACATACACACTTTAGTTGTGAGTTTGATACCAGTGTATTATTCACTGACTTTGGTCCCCACTAAAGCATTTGAATGTGTCAGTAAGTGTTAGTGTGTGTTCAGCTCCTCTGGTGCTGAATTGCTGAATTTGACACTTCGCAACTTTTTTTTCTGGGGTGGCAAAGTCAGAAGAGATATTATTCATCACTGTACACAGTCTTTAAAGTAATTTATGTACAGAATGTTGCTGTGTGTGTGTGTGTTGTACTACTTTAATATGAAAAAATAAATGTGTTGAATGAAGACTTACAGCTGCTGGTCATGTACTCCATCTGTCATCATCATCATCCTCACTAGGATTTAATGATCTGAGATCATCAGCCTGTTTAATCCTCCTGAGTTACATTGTTTTAATACAACTTGTATTTTTATTACTTAACCTACATGTAGAAGCAACTGATTTTTTGAAACAAACAATTTGTCTTTAATTGGATTTATTAAGGATTAAGGATTTATTTGATAAGAAATTGATATATTTTTAAAGAAGTGCTGTAAAGGTTATCAAGAAATTATATATTAATGCTGGGTGATAAAATCTGAGCAACCTTTCTTACGCTGTATTCTTTGTTGATGATCATTAGCTATGGATTGTTTTATGAAAAATAATTTTTTTGAAATTCCTCAAATCATTGCATCTTTAATCTCATCTTTTGCGAGAACGACATTCAGCTCAGTTCCATCCATCCATTTTATCCTCCACAGGATGGTCGCAGGGTGAAGCTGTGCTGTGTCCACCTATAGACAAACACCCATTCACTCTCAGAATAGATGAATGGTGAATTTAGAGTGTCCAATTGACCTAATCCCCTTATTGCATGTTTTTGGACTGTGGGAGGAACCCGTAGAAAACCCACGGGGAGAACGGGGAGAACATGCAAACTCCATGCAGAAAGGCCCTTGTTCCAACCGGGGCTCGAACACAGGGCTTCTTGCTGCAAAGGCAAGAGTGCTAACTATGAAAAAAAGACTTTTCCCATAATTATTGTACAATACCAAAGTCCAAAATAGAAAAATATTGTAGGCCTGTATGGATTACATTACAATACATAGAAATAAATGACACAATGCAGTTTCTTCTATGTGTTATATTGTTGAAGGTCGATATAGTTGAGACAACACTGTGGACATTTGATTGGAATTCCTCTCCAGAATGTGATAAACAGTTATATAATAATCCCAACATTGCGGCTTTCAGTGAAGTTCTGTTAATGTTGTTTTCATTTCAAACTCCACATTGAAAGTAATTTACTGCAACTACTGATATCCCATTATTTAGTTGTCATACCTCCTCCTTACAGTCTTCAGCCCATTTTAACAGTTTATACATAAAAACATAGAACAATCCTGCAACCATTAGATTTCTTTTACTGATGTTTGTACTATTTCACTTTATTACAGCCTTTTTTATTCTCTTCAACATGAATGGAACCCTAATCTGCTTTTGATCTGAACTGTGGGAAGAATTAGCAGCAACACATGGCCGAAACAGGAAATCAATGCTCAGTACATTTCCATACAGAGTTAAGTGGAAGTACGCTCGTAGCTCGACGATACCTTTCAGTTGGACGACTGTCTTTGAGAATCAATCTAATGCCATGGTTCTCAAACTGTGGTATGTGTACCGCCAGTGGTACGCAAGCTTCCTCTGGAGGTACTTGGAGGAATATCAGAAACACTGTTCTACTGTGTATACCAGGGTATGTGATCGGAGTGGAGCTGAGGAATTTTGACTTGAGTGTAGAAAATGAAACAAATAACAAAAAATAAGAATTAGAGTCACCTCATCTCCATGCTCCATCTTAATGTAAATTCACTACGCCAGTGTCTGAAGTATATGTGAGGAAGAGGAGGGTGATGAGAGCCCTTATTGGGAATATCTGCCTCCTGTGAAAAGTCTGTAGCTGACTTTGCACGGCCTATTTATGGCGATAATGGTGCTCAATATTTTCTCAGGTGGTACTTGGTATAAAACGTTTGAGAACCACTGATCTAATGAATGCAGTGTCTGTCACTAAGCGAGGTAGTTTGTTAGTATTAGTATGCAGCTAGTTGTTAGCATGTATTTCTGCCATCCATTAACTTGAAAATATCCAATTCTTTAAGTTGACAGAGCATAAAATTGGTCTCCCCTTCTGTCCAATGAATTCCACATTGTGTACTAACTTCATAAAGTGAACAACACGAGGTTCAGCCTCTCTCCTTTGTCATTGCACTTTCGCCTTTTTTCACCTCTGGTTAGATTCCCAAATGCATTTCCTTTGTCTAAGAATATACATTATATGGTTGTGACGATTCGTCGATTACTAAATGAACTGTCAACTATTTCAATAATCAATTAATCGGTTTGAGTGTCATTAAAGCAAGGTCTCTGATTTTCCAGCTTCTTAATAGTGAATGTTGTCTGCTTTTCTTTTGCTCCATATAACAAAGGTAAATCATTTTGGTTTGTGGACAAAACAAGACATTTGAGAACGTCATCATCTGGAGATTTGAGAAACACTGATCAACATTTTTCAACATTCTTTGATGGACCAAGCGATTAATCGATTAATTAACGTTAGTTACAGCTCTAATACACTTGTCTGCAATACAAATAAAGTTTAATCTATTGTAATCTAAATATTCAATACTCAATATTCAATATCAATTGCACTAACATGCTAAAATGTAACTGAAAAGCCCAGGATGGTCAGACAACCACAATACTTTTTATTTTATTTTCTCCTTATGTCATGTAAACACAGTGGCTGACTCAGCATTGCAACTGTTTTTTGTTAGTGATCAAAATGGAGTAATAAAAGGAGGACAATAGGTGTAATTACTCAGCATTATTGCCTTAGCAACATCTCAAAAGCGCAGCCACTATTCTTTATTATATATCATTAATACAGACTATTATTACATTATAAGAAACACTTTTTGTTTGTTATATCACCAGTAAAAGATGAACACTTTTAACTGAATTGGTAAAAAAAAGAAGGGATTTTACAGTCACAGCTGAGGTCCACTGGTGATTCTTCAAGTCCCACCAGTGGGCCTTGGCCCACAATTTGGAAACCCTAAATGACACGATTATTAAAATATACTTTATAATTTGTTACCTTTCTATGCTCAAATCAATGACACCTGAAGACTGTGTTTCCCCAGTGATTAAAGTGTACAATTCTTCCCATTTATGTTCTAACGAGAGGCTGTAAAGCACATTTTGGAAAGTGAATATGGAAAGTGAGCGTGAGAGCGACGCACAGGCACTGACGCTCGTGGATCGTTCCAGGAGGAACAAAATCAGTCACATAAAAGGTGTGAGGCTGTAAAAACAGCTGTTGGGTGAGAAGCTGCTGACACACACACACACACACACTCACACTCCACAGTGAAATATGCTTAAACCATTGTGTTGCGATCATAGTTTTTGGTTGAATCCACTGGTCAGAGCTGAAGTCAACCCCTTGAAACTGTTCACACAGTCAGTGAAACTACGTGAGTCTATATGTTGAACCAAACTGTGCAGCATCATCTTTCATCGAGCTTTGACATCAAATGTATTCAATGACCACATTTTCCAAAATCCATGAACTCTTTTCTCATTTTCTCCTCCACCACCTGCAAAACACCATACGTTTTGTATTTGCAGCACTTTTTCCTTTTTTCTTTCAATTGCTTTCGGCTTGTGTACAAAACACGGTCAAAACATCATGCATCGCTGCAGTATCCATATTGAGATATACAGAGAAGCTTAGCGGAATATTCATGAAGATAACTGCAGCTTATTATTATTTCAGCTGAACGCCTATGGACTCAGAAAATAGTACTTCAACATAATGTATACATGGATTGGGAAAACGTTGAGTGAAGAACGGCAAGAAAAGGTAGAATACATGAAGGACAACGTAAATAAAGATAAACTTGCCTTCAACTGTCAACATTAATATTCTGATAAAACAACAGTAAGATGTCCAACATGGTAATAATTAAGCTACATATTACAGTAAAACACAGCATTGTACAATTACACATGAACTGACCTTTTGAAGTGCATATTTAAATATCCATCTAGTTGACATTAAAATGCAGTAAAACCAAAAGAATGCAGGCATCTTTGTTTTAATAAAAAAAATGACAGCCCGAAATTTCAGGAATTTATTTTGCAAAGTAAATAACTATGTGCAAGAATGTAGGAACAAATAAAGGCTAAACTGCATTTGTGGTTTATTTTGATGTTACATAGTGGAGTCATTAAAGTCATTTTTTACTGCAGAATAAAATATTAAAAAAAAGAAAATCATAAAACCTGTAACAATGAAAGTATGTGATGCTCTTTGATGGAAACGTGTTGCTGTTGTTTTGGGTGAAGGAGATTGTTTTGAGTTGTGTGCAAAGTGTTTTGGTGAGTTTTGGAGGTCAGATTTCATTGTTTGAACAAAAAGCACATTTGTGAAAAAGTGGCTTCACGACTGACCACTGCAGGGAAAACACTGTAACCTGAGTCCATCCACAGAAAATCAACTGCAATTCTGTAATTCAACAACAGTTTAATTCGTTTGAAACAAAACCAGCTCCTCCACTGTGAATTTGCTGCTTTTAACTGGTTTATTCTTTGCTGGATGATTTCCAGATTAAAGAAGTAGTACTACTAATTATTCACACACACAAATAGCAAACTATTGGCCACAACATTTTACATTTAACAAAGGTTTTCAGCTGAGACATTTTTGTTTACTTTTTTTGTCAGATCTAACAGAACAGCAGATCTAAAAAGATAGATTTAGATCAAGTTTTTTTTTGTTTTGTTTTTTAAATTAGCATTTGCAAAGAAAATTTTAATATTTTGTCAATAACGTCAGACGGATTAATAATATCTTCACTTTAAGAATAATCTTAGAGTCTGAACGTCTAATATGGTAAATCACGTATAGAATAAAACAGCTGCCAAGTTCGATTTCAAATGCTAAACGAGCATAAATGTAAAGCAAAAAAGTCAGAAAAGAAAAGTGCATCACTGCAGTTTAATATGCTAATGCTATATATATATATATATATATATATATATATATATTTTTTTAATGTAGGCCTATAATCCTTGTCTTTTTAAGTAGGTTTATATATTTTTTTTTGCAAAATAAAAACATCGGTATATTCCTCCCAACAGCAGCAGCGCTTCAGCCTCCACGCGCGGCCACAGTTGCGCGCGCGCACACACAATAACATTAACACCGGGAAATAAAATAGCAAGAATTACAACATTTAATATCCATAAAAAGGTCACATACAACACTGCGATATATTCAGACGTGTCCGTTCACTGGAGAGTCGCGTTCCCTTAATTAATATTATACAAAAAAAAAAAAATTAAATTAAATATAAATAGAGCACATGGAATCCATAATAAAATGTAGATATGTACAGCTGTGCAACATGGCAACACGTGTCATCACACCACCAGCATGTATGTATGTACTGTATGTCTGTCCACGTGACTTTCCACTAAACGTGTACACACACATACACGCGCGCGTGTGTGTATTGTTCCAGTCTCTGTGACTATCAGCTGTCTGAGTCCACCTCGCTTTTGCTCTCCTCGGTTTTCTCCGCGGACGTTTTGGTGGTTTTGTTCCATTTCTGTGAATTCTCGGACTCCTCTGATGAAGACCGTTTCTGCCTCCTCCATTTGGCGCGTCTGTTTTTGAACCAAACCTAAGAAGAGGAAAAAGAACCATACATAAGCACGAATCTTGAAGGTGAAGACCAGTCACTTGGTGAACAGATTTGGGGCCACTGATTAAAAAAAAAAGTAAATTAAATGCAGTGAATTAAATATCTGATGTTGTGCATGTTTATTTTTTCAATTCAAGTTCAGTGTCACCACTCTGAATATGATAGTGTAGTAAAGCACAGGTGACTGAGTTGGTGGGAGGGAGGGAAGGAGAGGGCCCCGAATCAAATTCAGCTTAGGGCCCCATACGGGCTCGGGCTGGCACTAAGAGAATACTATAATTACATTTTGAGCAACATAATATTAAGAAAATGACATATTTTGTTTGTTATATTAACAGTAAAGAAAATTGATCTTTATTCAGTATATATTATATTCAGATATATTAACGGTCGATAGTGTCACAGACCTCTTCACGAGTGCAGGATTGATTTAATTGATGCATTGTCAAATGTAGTTATATCTTATTTTGTCCAGAACTGGCATGCTTTCACAAAGGCAAAGATCAGCACAGCTGTTTTATTATTGTGCCAATTTAATCACATAAAACAAAAATGTATGTGTGATTCTGGTCACGTGTGAGTGAAATATTGTCTGTCATATTTGATTCATGATTCTCCGTAAAACGTTTGCAATCACGTCAATAATAATAATAAAAAAAAACTTGAAGCACATGCACAAATTCACATGAGCCCAAAATGTTTAGTCAGAACGTTCTGCCGTAAACGTTTTAATAAACAAAAAAAAATTATTTAGTGAATGCGGATCGCGTTGATGCGCTCGAGACGTCGCGTGTTCATTTGTGACGCAGCGAAAAACGAAACGGAAGTCCTGTACTTGAACGGATTTAATAAATAAGATTTAATATTACACGTTTTGTGACTCAACTATCTCTGTTCTCGAGGTGAAGACACATACAAACCTAAATAACACGTTGCTGTGTTTATTTAAGAGCCATTCACACGTTAGAGCTACGTTCAAATGTCCCATCGTAAAAATGATTCAATGATGTGTCATATTTGTCTGAATACTTCACTCCAAATAGCCATGGTAAAACAAAAACAAATGATTTCCAAATTATAATTGTGTTTGTTGTTTGTTTTAAAATAAAACAAAATGTAGAACTTTAATTGTGAACAATCCAAATTAGTGTATGATTTTCTTTAAATAACTAAAATATCAAACAGGAAACCCCCATATTAAGCTACTATAATAGCCTCTAATAATACTAATAATACATTTCTTGCATTTAAGTGTTGATGAGTTGAAGAATTTTCTGTAGCCAGACATCTATGACTGTCACAATAAGACGTAAAAAATACTGTATTTATTGTAAAATAGCACAGATAACGCCTGTGAATTCCTGAAAATGATAGACAGTGAATAATAATAATAATAATAATAATAATAATAATAATAATAATAATAACAAGAAAAGTCTCTGACCTCCACCTTCTCCTCTCGGAGGTGAACTTTGCGGGCCAGCTGCTCTCGGGTGCCCACGTCCGGGTACTTGGTCTCCTGGAAGAGTCCCTCCAGAGCCTCCAGCTGCTCGTCCGTGAAGATGGTGCGGTGCCGGCGCTTCCTGCGGCAGTGCAACTGGTTGAGGAGCTGTAGCTCGGTGCGCGACAGACTGCCCATGTTCATGTAGGACATCATCTGGTGAGGAACCGGCGAGATGAGCACCGAGCCCGGGCTGTCGTAGCCTGCAGAGCCGGGGACGGAGAGGACGGAGACACAAGTACATGAGTGGAAAGCACAGCGTAATAGCACTGAATAATAATTTACAATATACTACTACTACTACTACTACTAATACTACTAATACTAATAATAATAATTATAATAGTAATAATAATAACAATAATAATAATAATGATAATAATAATACAAATAATAATAATATCAGATAAGAGAGGATCTATATGGACACTTTGGTATGATTATTTTTTATTATTATTTATTAATTTATGTATTTATTAATTTATTCTGAGCCAGTAATTCGCAATTATATCATATTATATTATATTATATTATATTATATCAAGACATCAAGTCTATAATAAAAACATATAAACGTGGAAAATGTACCAAAATAAAAAATCTTAAGAACATTTTCTTATAACGAAAATCGAAAACAATTGTTATTTTCATTATTGTAAGAAAACACTCCCATTAATCTGTAAAAACAACCCATTCTGTCAAATGCGTGAAACAATTTCATCATCATTATTATTATTATTGTTATTAATTCTACTCATATCAATAATAATAATAAAATAACAACACTTTGTGTCATCCGCATAAAATTAAGACATCCAAGGCATCGAATGACATAAATCGTGAGTGTGTGAAATACTGTGATGAGGCCTAATCATTTGACACTAAAATTCAATTAAAGTTCTTCACGTTTTATTATATTGTTATTATAATTTTCAAAGAGGAATTTGAGCTGCGGAATAATTTAATGATAGTTTTGTAAGAATTGTGCAATAAACAATATAGAAAGCTTTAGTGGCCTGTTTTTGTATAAACAATATGACTTTTTTTTTTTTTTTAAATACGAACTAACTGTCCGTATACACTGTCACTGTCACACGGTCGCGTGAGATAGTAATGTTCAGATTTGTCCCGCTTTTCAATACATTTTTTAAATGCTATGTTTGAAATAACACGTAGAAAACGAAAGTTATCAAACGTGTGCATAACAAAGTCATTTTAAAAATGACTTTGTTATGCACAAGTTTGCTTTTGTCACCATTAAAATCAACTGGATTAAAAAAAAAGCGTGTTCATGCGCGTAAAAAGTTTGGTAAACAGTGAGTTTGAAAGTGTCATGGTGCTTGTTGTCCTACCTGCGGGGATGCAGGGGCACTGCTGCGGGCTGAGGCCCGGCACAGAGCCGCAGCATGACGGCCCTCCTCCTCCGGCGCTCTGGACCTGAAGCTGACCGTAGTAGTAGCCGTTATATCCAATCCTGGTCCCGTTCACAGACTGAATCCCGGGAGGAGAAGGTCCACACGTGGCCGAGTACAGTCCGTTGTAGTCGGTGTAGATAGAATCCGTGAGGCCGGCGGCGGACAGCACCACGGGGCCGCTCCGGTGCAGCAGCAGCGGCTCTTTGCAGCTCGGTCTGCCGGACAAGATGCTGTCGATGCTGAACATCCCGGCGGGCATCACACACCGGAGAAGAGGGGAGAGAAGTGTGGGAAAGATGGAAAAGCGCGCGGTAAATGATAATAGTACTAATAGCAATAATAACAGCAATAACAACAACAACAATAACGCGATGGTTTTTGGATTTCCGTTCTCGGTAAGAAAAAAACAAGTTCGTTAGATTTGCGTCATGGTGGTAGAGACTCTGCGGAGACTGGTGCGTGAACTGGGACCATGTGAGAGCAGCGCTGCTTTTATACGCTGCTGACGTCACTGCGGAGCATGCAGGGCTGCTCCAGGATCAGCTGCCTGCCGCGCGGACACACATCCGTGTGTGTGTGTGTGTTAAGAATTAATTGAATTAAGATAATCCGGGGGTCAGAGGGTGTTCCTGCAAAGTAATGTGATTATTTAAGTGAAGGCATCATAATCTACTGTATTTGTCAGTGTTTACATTAACAGGAGGAGGAGCCGAGCCTTTTTTTACCCAACTTTTCATTTAAAGGAAAAATAGAATAAAAGGCCATACATTGTTGACGTTATCCTATATAACAGTGGGATGACAGGATTGAATTGTCTTTGTTCTCATTAGGTTTAGATGGGATAGTGTTTTAATGAGGGAACAATTAGAGGTAGCACATCAGAAAGTAATCTGTAATCTCTGCACATCTAACCTATATGAACAGATATAATCTAGTATTTGTACACTATATTGAATTTCCTCACATGAAATAAATGCACATATGTATTTTTGAACATATGTACGTGTTGAAATTCATTCAAGAGGAGTAATGCACATCAGGATTTCCATGCTCTGCACATATGTATCTAAACAAACATGAACATACCATATTTATTCTTATACATGTAAGTATATTTACTTTTCATATATTAAATATACATTAGAAGTACATGTGAGGTAAAGACATATGTACATGTGCAACTGTAAAACAAACATGAACATATCTTTATAATCCAGTGGCTGTGTCGTATACATGAATTTCCTATGAAATACGCGTGTATAAGTAAGTGAATCACTGTACATCTATAAAAAAAAAAAAGATATTGCATTTGCAGGCATGCAATATCGTGTGCATTGTGTAGGTATATTCATCTTCTCTGCAAATAAGTATGTGTATGTGTACAGCTTGTTTTGAACGACAGCTTCTTTGTACATTCCATTTTCTTTTCCATTGTTTCATTGTTTGAAAACATTAGAGGCATTGGGCGTACATGGATACACATTGTATACATCATATATTTTATTTCCATATAAGTTTCAGAACTATCATTGCTCCACGGCCTATTTGTTTGCTTTTATGAGCCAAAATATAAAATAGGAGCCGCCTTCGTAACTATTTAATTTTAAGATCATCATTATTATTATTATTATTATTATTATTGGTATTAATGTTGTTACATTAATGTTGTCATTCATTATCAATGTAACACAAACAGTCCCCGCGCCTGTGTGGGATAAAGATAATGAGACAATGAAAATGGCCCGAAACTGTAGATTTACGCAGACAAACATGCGTAAAGCTGCAGTGACGCTGTAATCAGAGGCTTCTATTTGTCTCTCTCTGCATGAACAGATGGATATTAAACCTGTGTGTGTGTGTGAGAGAGAGAGAGAGAGAGAGAGATTGACCATTATATCTGCGCTTCATCTCATTACCCACCCTCCGCTCTCCTCTCCACAGGGTGCAGATCAGCGCGTTTCCTCCCGGACAACAGCTCCCTCTCTGCGGGTCAACATCACCGAGCGTTTCCCCCCCTGCATGGGATAAGATAACGGCCCATTATAGACTCCACTCCGCGTGGAGGAAAAAGAGGAGAATGTATTGCATATTTACACGGCTAATCAACATGGGCTGAGTGGCTGTGGATGGAGGGGGGTAAGAGTGGGTCAACTGCTGCTGCTGCTGCTATGGAGGAACGTGGGTTCACCCCTCAGACCTTAATGGGGCCCAGTGATTGCATTTAACTCTCAATGGGCTCTAAGGACGCACTCACACCAGACTCACAGATACCGCTTGTGTCGCTGCAGCAGATATGCGGGGAAATGATTAGCGAGGTGTGAACTGCGGCGTTAAAGCTCCCGTCTGAAGCTTATTGTCCTCCACTAATGCCGAAAAACAACTCACCACACAATCAACATTTACTCAAGACTCCCGCGAGCAAATTATTAATAACCATAATAATAATCATCATCCTTATACAAGGTATTTTAAAAAGATGTTATTATTATGTTTTTAGCATATATGGAAATGTATTGTTTATATTAAGAAAGAAAGGTTTATATTCATATATTGGGTGAAATATCCAATGCATGTATGTCCCTGCACTGAGTGATACTGTATATGTCACTTATACATTGATATATTATTATTTGAATATATGAAGATATAGGCTCATAAACACATGACATTCTCATAGTAAAAGTTATTTACAAACATATGTGACACATATATCACATCTTTCATATATGGAAATGCATTGCAGACAGAAAGAATGCATAATTACATGAGAGGCTGGGCTCAGCCTCACATTCACCCTGTCATTCAACAGGAACATGTCATCTGCTGTTATTAACAGCCTGTTAACACATGTACAAGTCAAAACATGTACAAATGAGTTATTTTAATTCAAAGAGTGGAATCATTAAATCCACTCAGTGATGCCTCATATAAGAGAAAATATAGCAGCCAAAAGTGTCTCACATTCAATGCGGCCGTTTTGAGGTTATTCTTTAATTCACACACATTTCAAGTAAAGCAGAGGAAGAATTTAAGGTTTAAAAATAAATTAAAACTTTTCACCCCATACCAGCTCAGATAATTTACAGGGTTGATGTGATTTGGAAGACACATTCTATTTGAGTGTAATAGCACACAATGATGAATTCTTCCTCATCTCCTGTCGGCATGATTCTGTTAAAGGCCCCGCTTTTGATATGGAAACATGTTTTTGTGGCTGAAAAGCCTTTTCTGTAATACAGTCACACTGCCTGCAGCCCAGTGGAGAGACAGAGAAAAGTAAAAGCCAAATGCTGTTATTATTTTCACATTTATTTCTAGATTTCGACTTCCAAGTGGCAGTCAAAGGACCGAGTGAAAAGCGATTGCGGCAGAAACGAAATGTCCATTTGAAATTAAAAGCTGTGGAAAAGTGCTGTGAAGGCACCACTTATAGGTGAATAGAGGCATCAATCATGCTGCAGATGGAGGCAGCGGAGTCACAAAGCAACAATAGCAGAGGCATCTTTATATATCAGAGCCCTGATCTGTAAAACCTGGTTAAATATGGCAAATAAAACAGGAAGACTTGGTAATGCATCCTCCAAAGAGGAGATAAATACATGGTGAGGCCCCTCTCTCTCTCTCTCTCTGTCTCTCTCTCGGTATCTCTATCTATCTATCTATCTATCTATCTATCTATCTATATCTATCCATCTATCTATCTATCTATCTATCTATCTATCTATCTATCTAGGTAGGAAGGAAGAAAGAAAGATTGATAGGTAGGGTAAAGTAAGGAAGGACAGACGGAAGGAAGGGTAATTGAAAATAAGTTTATTTAACTGCAATGCTTCAATTTCCTTCAATCAGAAAAAAAAACCTATTAATGTTGTCACCCAGCCTTCAAATGAATCAGTGAGCAAACGGTCAAACACCAGCTGAAGACTCTTCACATCACGTCTTCTCAACACTGACACTGACACTGTGTGGCTGCTGTTTCTCTAACTTCCCGACGACCACGTCCTCTTCACTGCAGGTGTCTGCACTTCTCCGATCTGAAGTCGTCTCCACCACATGTGGACAGTGTCCAGTTCCTGCGTGTTACCTTTTACACGTGCGCCATCAAAAACAGTTGAGGTTCGTCATGTCTTTGCAGCATTACTCTCTGTATGAGCCAGCATTCCAAACACTAAGCTCTCAACATACAAACTGTACAAACTGTATGGATGCTAATCATCTTTTATCCCTTTAGTTTATAATTTAGTCAATTTTATTTATACAGCCCAGCATCACAAACACAATTTGCCTCCAACAAAAACCATTGTACAGAGGAAAAATGGGAGAAACCTCAGGACAGACAGATGTGAAAGAAAGAAAGAAAGAAAGAGTTCAGCAGGTTACAAACAAAACATCACATTTACAAAGAAAAGAAAGAGACGACCAGGAGCATTTAAAAAAATGAATAACATACTATCACTATTATCTTCATCGTCTTGTCCATGTGTGACATGCCGCTTGTCCCAACACCATCTAGGATTGTTTCCAGCTCCTCATGTGACCCTCAGAAAAGGACAAACCGTCAATGACAATATTTTTATCTTTAAGTCATCAAGTGTTTTGTTGATGCTAATTAACAATGTGGTTTAAGCTGAAATGGTTACTTTTCACAAAGCTGAGGTCATCATTATTGACCCACACCTTCATATCTCACACCTCTTACAGTCCAGCTCATTTAATGTAAACAATAACTGCACCAAACTCATGCCGTCCCTTCTGACCAGATCGATGTATTCATTATTCATCATCATCCTTATTAGACATTAAGGAGGCTTCTTCCACATGTGTAACGATGATATATGATTTAAGCAGAGTTGAAAATGTGACTTAAAGGCACAAACATGTGTCACGTGTGCCTTTGAATCTATTTTTTTTTTTTTTTTTTAAATCTATCTATTTTTTATTACTTTGTATTTATTTAATTTGCATTACTTTTATTATTACCTTTTATAATAAAAGTAATGTAATACATTAATAAAGATTCATCTTTGACTTGTCATTCAAAAATAATGATACTCAGTAAAGAACTGACAAAACTGTCTTCAGGCTGGATGATTATAAGTGTTTTGGTAAAAGTCCTTTTATCACTATTAATTACATATTTGTCAGTATTATTATTACTTGTGTTGGTATCATTACATTAACCTTCACAATGCAATTTGATATTATCCTGTTTTTTTAAAGTCATTTATTATTGTTACTCCTAGACGTCCCTTTATCCTCATTACTTAATGTCATTATATTTGTTCTTATCACTTTTACAATCACTGATACTTGTTCCCTGGAAGTAACAAATCATTTTGAGTGAGAAAATGTTGTAAACAACATGAAGTGGATTTTAATTACAGATTCAAATCAGTTTCATTAAAATGAGATGAGAGGCATACATCTCTAGCTCTGTGTGTGTGTGTGTGTGTGTGTGTGTGTGTGTGTGTGTGTGTGGTGTCAGACAGACTTGTGTGTGTGTATTTGAAAAGAGACACTTTCAACAGACTGCGTGTTTAATCCCATTTACCATTTAACACACCACACTTAGACACAGTTACACTTACACATGAACACACACACACACACCCACACTGTCTTCTTAGGACACTGCCCTGACTTCCATTCATGTGGACAGCCAGACAAAGAACCAGACAAAGCATTATCCCTAACCTTAACCTAACTGCAATTCAAATCTTAGCCCTCAACTTAACCAGTTCTTTAGAAATGAGGTTCTGCCTTATCAGGACCAGGTTTTGGTCTCCATGAGGACTACCAGGTCAGTGATTATGCCAGAAAAAAGTCCTAAGGAGGTAACAAACACACACACACACAGTGTTTATGTTAGGTCTACTGCGCTGCCTTCATTGTCCCCAATGAAACCCATGTGTTTGCCTGTTCCCTCCTCATCGTTCCCACCACCACCCATGAAAATCGTCTGGTTTTCAAACGAAACCACAAAGTGCCTGTAACCCGACCACAAATTCAATATCGGCACCACACATCAAAGGGCACGAATCACAAGATGTAGTTTTTCTCCAGCCGTCATGTTCTTCACACATGGGGTTCAAGGAAGCGGGAACAGTGCACAGAAGGGCCTCATCTCCTGGAAGACAAGTGACAGTGGTGAACGGGGCTCTTTGACAATCCAGGCTACGTTCACACTAACATGTTTTCATTCGAAAACAGCATTTTTCAACTAAAACGATCAGAGTCCAGATGAGAATTTCAGCTCAAAATCCGAAGTAATCTGCATCCATATGAATACACCTGGAAATGTTTATTATCTGTGTAAAGAGAATGGAAAACAAACATGGAAAAGTAATAGAGACAAAGACAATGTGAAACCAAAACAAACTATTAACCCTTTAACACCTAAGCCTCAAAATGTCATGCTGGACTTTTTTGCTTATTTTAACCAATACAAGTTACAATTTTACGCATTTTTCCAGAATAACTTTCCCGGCAAGTGAATGCAAGTAACTGCAACAGGATTCATTAAACATCTGCGTTTCTGCCTGGTCACACTAAAACACAGATCCTGGAGTTTTCAAAGCAGGCATTTCTACCACAGAATGATGTGTTTTTTTAAAACAAAAATGGAGTAGTGTGGATGTAACCTATGAAACTAAGACTATTGAGGTGAGAGCAGAGAAACCCAACAGTTCACACAATGAGCAAGCACTAGGCATCAGTGGAGAGAAAAAACTCAATTTTGACAGGAAGAAATGTGCGGTCATCTGCCTCGACCGGTTGGGGTGAAAGGAAAAATGGGGGACAGAGGAGAGGTGGGGGACAGAAAGGGGGGACAGAAAGGACAAGAGGGACAGACGAGAGAGACCAGGAGCAGATATACAACAACTGTATCAAGTTATAAGTTTATACAGGACAGTTCTGAGTCAGTGATGACGTGTTTAAAGAACTACAATGTCATTTATATAAGCAGCAGCAGAGACTGTTGAAAAACATTATACTGATATTGACTTTTAATAATAGCATAATAATAATGGTGATGATATGTATGATAATAATAGCCTCGAAACCTGAGAGTGAGAGAGTGAGTGTGCATGTGCGTGTGCGTGCACAATCACATGTCATTCCGGCACAAATCAACCGGGCTGAGACCGCCTAATGATTAGTTTGCAGTGTGTACACAATTTACCCATAAACTAAGTTATATAACCAAGCAAGCTAACCTGATGTGTCTTGGGAATATAAACTGTCTGGTGAATAGGTCATTATATGAGGTGTCTGGGTGCAGCAGCAGTGCGTCTTCTTATCATTATCACATAAAGGGCATTGTTTTCTCGGCGTAGCCTGTAGCGGCAATAAATGCTATTGCTCACACACTCCGGTGGTAATTCATTTTCTGAAGTCCAAATTTCCCACAAAATTGTACAATAAATAAGGTTAAGTACAACATTGTAACATATTACTCACTGAACTGAAATGAAATACGGGTATGAAAACACCCACATACTCTCACTGGTGAATTTTCAAACATCGCTGTTCCTCAAGCTCAAAAACACCAGGCTAATGTGGCTAGCATATTAACCAGGTTAACCAAAGTTAAGTAGTGTGGATGAATGCAACTCAAGTGAACTAAGACAGAACCAGAACTCAAAGGTCGGGACCGAGTTCACCACGTAGTAGCTCAGGCTAGCCGTTGTTATTGCTACCAGTTAATAACAATAGCTCTACATGGTGTTCTGCGCTCACATGTCGGTCAAAAATGTGTACGACTTGCTGTAACACAAATATGACAGAAGTCAACGGTAAAAGTAGCAGTGTTTTTATGGTGAGAGCCCAAATCCCAAGTCGGACTTCAGGAACACCTTCAGGAAAGTTGCGACTACAAATGGAAGGTAGCATAACACTTCTGTGCTTTCTGCGGGATCTGTTTCTCCTATTCCAGAATGGACAACAAAAGAAAAAGAAAGTCCAAAAGAAAGTCGGATCAGAAATGCAAGAAAACATGTATCAATATCAGAAGATTGATGAAGCAAGTGCATCTGTTCATGCTCATCTGATGAGCAGAGCTCAGGGCTCGGAGCTCACATGAGTATTTTAACAAACTGCAGATGAAACTCAACAATCAACTTTGCCCCAGCGATCGTGCCTATACTGCAGTTTTACGACAAAATACAAAGCAAACCAAAAATCCCCCAAAGATCCAACACGGCTCTCTGCAGATGACATACACATGACTTTTCTCACTTAAATTCAGAAAACTGTGAAATACACACCATGCCCCAAGTGTAAAATCATTTACATTGTTTACATTGTATATATTATTTTGTTTTCCTTATATCTATTATTTTTCTATATTTCAATATTTCTTAGACCTCCTGATGTCTGCTGCTGCGACGGTGGCTCAGTGGTACAGCAAGTTGCCTTTCAAATCAAAGGTTGTAACCCAACTTTCTTGCCGGCAGCATGTGAATGGCTATGAAACATGAGTGACAGTAAGAAAGTGTGTATATAAATACAAACTATTTGCTGTAAAGTTTCTTGTTTTATCTTATCTTATGTTAAAATAATACATTTGTATTTAAAGGAAGCCCACTTGATTCTGATGAGGTACAGCGGCTTAGATGCAACCACTGTCTTGTTACAGGCACTTTTAATAATAGTAATTTAAAAAAAGAGAGAGAAGAATTTTGAGAATTTGTTTGAAATCAGTGAGAAACACAATCATTTGAGTGGAAAAACACCATAAGCTTGTATGGATCCTTAATATTATTTTATTGTTAGTGTTCTACATGTGACACAGTTATTACTGACACGTTATGATCTATTTTTCATTTTGATCTATTTTTTTTTTTCAAACAGATTTCAGAATTTAAACCTTTTTTCACCCTCTTTGTGAGCGTGTGCATTGCATAGATTAAAAAAAAAACACTACAATCAAATCATTGTGCGTTCTTATACATCCTGTGGTTTTTGCCAGTGAAATACCCCTTAGACGCATTTAGTCTGTCGAGCATTCTGGGTTGATTTTCCTAACAGCGGCAGCAGCAGCCGTGGGCTGTCAGCTGCGACAAGAGTTCAGATTTCAGGAGTCACATGAATATACAAACTATGCCAAAAGGGGGCAAATTGCAAACGTGTCCCATTTTCAAATAGTAGTGTGCTACCTGCTATTGAGCCTTTGCCTCGATGTGTCCAGTCATTTTCTACTTAAAAAGGTTTCAATTCAGTGCAAATGTCATGCTGTCAGGAGACAGAAATGGCCCCGGCGCTTTTCTTTCAGTGGTCATCAATCATTCATTATAACCAGAATCCATCAGCCAATCCTGGTAATTACTGATTACAGGCAGCCCGTCATGTGGCGGGATCAAGGAAACACACACACACACACACAGAGTGATGTCAGGAATCAGAAACACATTACAGCCCCTGAAACATGCTCTCTGAACACCCCCCACCCCGTCCCCTCTTTTCACAGAGGTGCTACTTAACACACTTTGGAATTATAAGAAATTCAAATGAGCTCGGCAGACTGTGGCAGGAGCATAATGGAACCTGCAATTTTTCTATCAAAACAAGCTGGCATGGATGCTGCCATGGCAGATTGAACACTTTAGAATTTAAACCTCGCTCCTCCGTCTTAACACAACATGGCACTGTACTTTAAAACATCTCTATTTTCCATATCCACGCAGAGTATGTGCCGCGGCAGTGTGTGGTAAAAATGCATCCAGTAATGTATTTACATTCAACTACATCACCTCTAATACCTCAGTAATTTCACTTTTACTTCCTTCGTAAATCACTTCCAGGATTACAGTAATATAATCAGACATGGAATGCTTTAGGACAAATACAGTTTAAACAAACTCGATATGAAATGTCATGGGAAATTAAAATCATCAGCTCCTGGAACACCATAGGAGGGCGCTCACAGCAATGAGATCCTACAACACTCGTGTCAGTGCTGATTGTTCCAAAATAACTTAGGACAAGTGTTTATTTGGTGACCTTAAATTAGGGACAACACATTTATTTTATTTTTATGTTTGTACTGTGAATGAATGTTGATTTAAATGTTTCTCTGAAGCTTTGATTTGACTTGGGGGGAAAAAAAGACAGAAAAGTTTGGGACCAGAAAAGTTCACAGATTTTATTTATTTAAAATAAATGTTATTTCAAAATCGTTGACGTATAATATAATATATTGTATTGTTGGATAGTGATGAGACGTGGGGTCAAGAAATATAGACCCCACATTTGAATAAAGACCCAAAAAGGTTTTTTGAATGACTAACAAAAGAAAGGTTATAATAAATCTACTAATACATTATCCATAGATGTGCATCTTATAAATGTTTGACATTAATTTTCTGCATTTTGTAAGTAAAGGGAAGGAAATGATCATTTATAAAGAAAAAGAGAGGCCACTCAGCTCCTCAGCCTCCTAAAATCTGAAGGTGATGCAGTTTCTGCAGTAGAATGTCTACCAATGAGTCAGAGTTAAAACACACATTTACACAACATCCTCTAAACTTCACTCAATTATATATATATATATATATATATATATATATACATATATATATATACATATATATACTGTATATATACGTATATATATATACATATATATATGTATATATATATATATATATACAGTATATATATATATATATGCCATGGAGCATATTGACAATGTTGCAGTTTTGAATATGTTGTATATCTTTCACAGTCCCTTGCACATAACATTAAATTTGAGCACTGTCCAAGTTGTAAACAATCAGGTTTACTAACAATCATGGCTAACGGCTATGCTAACGGCCCAAAAGCGAATATGCGTCTAGAAATGTTCCGGAATTAGCAGCACTGCTGAAACTGAAGCAGACGAAGAAGAAATTAGCATTAGCAATTAGCACCGCGTCTTGCTTTCCCGATGATGTCGGAGAATAAAAAAAATTAAAGTGTCTGAGAATACTTTTCATGTACTTTCCTTAATATAGAAGCTTTTTTTTCCTGCTGAATTCCACGTCTCCTGATCTGAAACATGATCTAAATTGTCTGATCCTGGACTCTAACTCTCCTTTGTTGTCTTTGCTTTGTAAGAAAAAGAGACATGCAGCAAATTAAGAAGAAGAAAGGTGACATGATGAGATTATACAGCTGTACTTCACGAGAGGTTTGTGCTTCCAGTAGCTCTGGTACATGGCCCAGTCATGGACCACATCCAGGGCCACTGGTAATCAGCTATATCACAGTATACTGATCCAGGATATACTGATCTCATTTTACTGTGAAAATGATACCTCAATGCAAAAAGGGGGGAAAAAAGGATAATTAATCGGCATCAGCAATTCCCTTTTATTGTTTTCTTGTTTCAATTATTATAATTTTATGTTTGGTTGCTAATTGTTTTCATTTTGTTAACATTTTTCACCCAATTTCAACAAGCCATACATCACAGTGTTCAGCTTGGTCCAGACATTCCTTATACAATTACAATTGTTTCTGCTATTTTTACTTTTATAAATATATAACTTTCCTCTGAAAATGAATGAAACCCGTGTTTGCCTTTGATCTGAGCTGCGGATCAAAAACTGCAAAATTCAACAATACAATGTTATTTTCTGCAATGTATACTTGGTTAGGAAATGTTGTCTAAGATTTGTTTCCACTGAAAATGAATGGACTCTTAAGTGAGAGGAAATGGCAATGCTCCTTCTGACTGAGGATAAGAGAACAACAGGAAAACAATAGTTGGAAGTACTCGGCATTCCCAACTGCACTTTCCTGGGAAATGCATGTGTTCCCGTTACACGAGCACTCAGCTCCTGAGACTAATTTCCCCCTTTAAACATGTCACTTCTCCCTCTTCATGATTACTGATTACTACTATTCATTACAAACACGGTTCAGACAGTATGTTATAAAACCAAGTTCATATAGGAACATAAACTGCCCCACATGCTGTTAACTGTTTTACCCTGCAGTGATTTGCAGCCTCCCTCATCTGCCTCGAGAGGCCTGATAAATACCAAGTGTGATGGCACACCACCAAGACCGAGGGCAGAAGGGGAAGGGAAGCACAGCGCAGTCCTGAAACAGAACCAGATTGTTGAGGCCTGGGAGGTATTACCCAGCCAGCACCTGGCCTGCACCGGTCTCACCCAGTGTAACTCAATCTAAAAGCTTAACTCTGTCAAGCTACTGGCAGAGGTCCCCCCATTAATCCTGTGCAGGTGCCAAACAGCACAGTCTACACACTGAGGGGAGAATAGAAGCTTTGCTACCTGTTTATATGAATTTGTGGAGATACCCCACACAATTATCTTCATTTTTTTCAGGATCCATTCTATATCGGAACATAAAAGAATGTGTGAGGCAAAAAGAGTGTTTCTTCAAATCAGGGACAAAAAGGCAACAGGGTTCTCAACTTAATTACAAATATCTTGTAGTGCATTCATAACTAGATTATTTTTGGTGAATTCTTGCCTCAAGCCTTGTAGGGTTGTATTTGAGTTAACAAAATGGTCCCAAGTGGGTTTATCCATGGATTCCATGTTAGCCTTTCCAGGCTTGGGTACTAAGTGGGTACTAAGGGGGCATGGGCTTGAAGTGGGCAAAAAAGGGTGGGGCCACCATGGAAACCACAGACAAACCCACTTAGGACCCATGTTGTTAACCCAACCCACATGGACATGTTGGTGCTATAGCAAATTTGCATTACCAGCCAATAACCAACAGTTCAACCAACAGCAGTGTTGGCAACTACTTAAAATAGAAATTCTTTCTCTCATTTGTGTTGCTAGATTTGTCACTAGTCACAAAAAAAAGTCGACAAAGACACATTTTGGGAACACTTATGACAGCTTCAGTTCAAGTAACACAGGCATATTTTCCCAAGTTACTAGATATCCTCACTTCCTTTGTGCCCTTCATTTCTGGTGAAAAATTGGGACCTGGAAAAATCTTAGTGAAGCAGTCGGTCAAGGTCAAATATTCCTACTGAAGCAAATTATGCAAATTTCATGTCATTCACATTGTGGGTTTGTCAAATTTGCATTGGCCAGCACACATGACACCACCATGGCTACTTTTGGTTCAATCCCATTTCACGACTTGCCACTACCATTAATGGTGCATTTGTGAGATCATGGGTTCCTGTTTAAGGAACGCCCCCTGAACTCGTATTTTTACCTTGGAGCAACCTCACATTCCACAAGTTAGGATTAACACACGAAGGAAAAAAAATGTATTAGTAATGTTATCGGCTCAAACACTCCCAAAATATTGGCATATCAGATATCGGCTTCAACTCCAATATCGTGCCTCTTTAATGCAAAACTGTGTGTGGTGTATTGTACTTAGCATAGACTGGTCCACCTGTATTCCTAGGAGTCCCAGATGTTGAATTTTTTATTTTGACAAAACCATGTTGAATCTATTGTTAAAAAAAAAAAAAAAATCTAAAATTCTTGATTGTTTATGTAAAAAGCCATGAAGTGACAAGTGATGACGTTTTACTTCTTGAAGGAATAAGACGTCACCCAACCTTAAACTCACTGGTCACTTTTTTCCCCCGAGAAACTAAAACCGATTTTAACAGTGCCTCCATTGTGATTTACACATAATTCGATAGAGCAGCTAGAAAATCTTTAATATCCACTGATGACAGAATGGAATTAGCCGCATATTTCTCTCCACACTTTCAATTTTCCTTCTTGTTGTGTAAGCCTCATCCCTAATCCCATCTTCATATGGCTTGAGTATTAAGCCCCGCCAAAAACACACACACACACACACACACAAACACACACAGGTTGCCAGGCCGCTTCAGGGTTCTCTGCACGAGACGAGGTGCATTTGTTCACCATGCAGTCTCAACGTAGCCTTTGTTGGGCAGCTCAAGAGGGGTGGGGGTTATTGGTGCAGCGTGCCAGCATGAGGGGTTACTTAGGAGCCTGAGAATCAATCCAGTATTACAGTTAAGCCATGTAATAATTACCATCATTATGGGTAACCGAAGCATGGAGATGACCAGGCCATGCCCATAAACCTGCAGCTAATGCTGTATGTTCCCTGAGACGTTTGTCATACATAATTCAGTAATCCTGGAAATACATATTAACATTCCCCTGCAGCTGAAAACTGTCAGAGCTTTGCCCTGCAGCCCTTTGTATCTGCACTCGCTCTCTCCCACGAGTTTATGAGGTCAACTTCCATATTTCCCCCTCTCCCAGCGCACTCTCGCAGAGGAAGAGAGGGCCTTTCAGTGCAGGGACCTGTGTAAAATTCAATTACTAAGTTGGTTTTGCAATAATTCAAGTAATCACAATCACAACAGTAACAGATGTCGTTTCCAGAGGAGAATACTCATGCGCAGATATTTGTGGGTCTGCCGTCAGGAGGTGGACATTAAGCAGATCCCGTTTATAAATCTGTGTCTCATGGAACGCCACATCGTCAGAATTTAAAAGCACCTCACGCCTGAAATGAACAGAATTTCATTACCAGCCAGCGCATGTTTTTGCAACAAACAAAAACTCGTATAATGCTCTAAAACCTTTACTCAACCTTAAAGTGCACCCTCTCAAATTAGACCCTCTCTGTATGTTATTATTGGCAAGTAACTAGTGCAGATTTCTATCACAGGTTGGGTAATTCAATAATAAGCATGAAGCATTCTAGCCATAGCCTCTAACCAATTGACTGGGTTATGTTATAGTTAATGAAATACAGCTTTAATGTGCATTTACGGAGAGAAAGAAAAACTTCGAGATGTGCAGATACTGCTAGGAACAGCAAACACAAGCTGATTTAAAAAACAAAACAAAAAAAAATAGTGATGTGCAGCTCTTTGTAAACCACAAACACATTTGAGATGATGAGATCATAACTATTTTCTCATCCTGCACATTGAAAGGCAAATGCAAAACAGCCACAGATTCATGTTAATTGTGAGACAATGACAAAGGAGTGAGTGAAAGTCTGGTGTGAAACATTTAGGAGGGCAGCAATTTAATACTTTACCCATAAGTATAAGTGTATATTTGCTTTCTTTTGTGCTGCTGTGTCGATTTGAGTGTTCCCTGTGGGAGAATCAACAAAAGTAGGACCATCCATCTCATCTTACATGGAAGTCAATGTACAGAGTAAATATTGAAGTGGTCAAACTAGCACTAAAGGAGTTCGTTAAACACCATTTCCCACCATTTAAGATCAAATACACAATGAAATACTGTAGTGTTAAACTTAACCGTTAAAGTATACCTTTACCACTACAATAATTCAATTTGACACTATGCCAGAATGGGTTTGGTTCTCATTGGGATTGGTGTTAAATTGACATAGTGTTAGGTAAACACTGCAAAATGTGCTGTATGATGTGACTATTGTTCAGGATTAAATGTGTTTTTTTTTCACCAGATTCTGCAAAGCACAGGAAAGGTGGCTCAGTGGTAGAGCAAGCAGTCTTGCAACTAGAAGGTTGAACTGCTGTGCCAACAACATGCAAATAGGTATGAGAGATGGGTGATTGACAAATGTGTTGCACATAGATGTATAAATAGGTAAAGGGTCATTATGAAAACTGCAGAAGTGCTATATAAATGCAGACCATTCAAGCAGGTTTGTTATTAGTATTGGTTCTGATTGGCATTAATGGGAATGTAAGAACATGGGTGAACACACTCATTTCCTCTACGTCAGCTCTATTATTTTGGAAAAGATGCACCATTTCTTGCACAATGCTACAACAGCTTGACTTTATCAACAAAATGTACAACATTAGATCAAATAGAAAGAATGTTTATATTTTTAAAAGTATACTCAGGACCTACCTTTTAAGTCCGGCTTTTGATTAAACATCTTTTATTTAATAATAACAGAATTTGTTATTTTATTGATCTATTTTCAAAGTTTTCATTCTGTTTTATTTATCTTATTCTAAATTGTGTCTTTTAGCGCCCTCTGTCTTTGTAGTCTGTTTTTAGTGGTTTTCATTCCTCTTACTAATACTTTATTCTTCTTTCTCTATCTATTTGGGCATTTTAAGCTACTTAAGTCTTTGCTTTCTATACTCTTATTTCAGTCCCTTACCTTTTATTTGTAACCCCTTATTGTTTTTATTTGTATCCCTTAATTATACTTACTTCAATCCGACTGTTTTGTCTCTTTTAATGTATTTTTGTTGGTGTTAGTGTTGCAGGGGTGAAAAAAACAGTAGAGCATATTTTGTGGTCACAAATTGTAGTGTGAAAGAAACAATTTCAGTCTTGTTGTTTTCTGTTTGTGTTGTTTTGCTGCTCTTTTAATGTGGAAGATGTTGTCCAAGCCCTTATCATAATGTCTGATCTACGAGAACAGCATGTTTACACCTGCAACAGAATACACATCCACTCAGTCAGGGATCAGCCAAGAATTTGGCCAGTTAATTGGGTCTTAATTTTCCACACAGAGAGGGAGAGAAGGAGGGAGGGAGCGAGAGAGAGGGAGAATGGTCCCTGGCAGGCTTTAGCATGAAAGAGGATAGAAGAGGGGGAAAAAAACGGCAGTTTTGAATTCTATTCGCCTTCATTTCCTCTGCAATGAAAGAGCAGGAAGATTAATGAAATATCCCGAAATCCATCCTTTTTTCATTTCTATTAAATCAGCAGTGAAATTCAAGCGTTCTGTGGAGCTGGAGGAGGGGGGAGGGGGAGGGGGGGACTCTGTGGATAAAGTTTCCACATGTTGCTAAAAAGACTCGGGCCAATTTCTGGTGCGGTGAGCAATGATATTTTGAAAATTAAATTGTTGCTGAGGTCTGTATATCAGGTTTCACTTTGATTTCACTCCCTGATTCAAACTTATTTAATTACGCTCGAGTCCATGCAACGTTTTTGGTGAATAAGACATATTTCATGAGCCAGCCATTTTTCCCCGCCCCCCTTCTTTTACTGTAATTGACAGTTGCGGAAAATATGTTATTTTCCATCGCTTAACGCTTTTGATGGATGAATAATAGCGGCATATTCACTTAACTTCAGTTTAACTACAATATTCTAAGGCTGTTCTTGTGATTTTTTTGTCACTAATGAACCTGTGAGTCGGTGTTGTGCCAATACAAATGCAAACAGCTCCCTCCTCAGTGGAGTCCATTGAAAAACAGTGAGACGAGTCAATTGACTTAAACCCCAGGGAGTAGCCTAATCCCATCTCAATTAGAATGAACTAATAAGTATCTCAGTAATTAATCTGACAATAGAGGAGGCTGGGCAACAAACGACTTAAAGTGCTAAATCCATTAGACCTGCAGGTGTGTGTGTGTGTGTGTGGGTGTGTGTGTGTGTGTTACTCATGTTGTGGGGACCTAAGTCAGTTTACACACATTTTCACATTATGGGAAAAATCAAGTCCACGTAAAGTGAATTATTAGATTTTAAGGTGAAGACAATTTGTATGGTTATATTAAGGTTAGGGTTAGGTCACTAGTACTTAAGAGTAAGACTCCAGGAAACATCCTTAAATGTAATGTCCTCTGAAGTCATGGACGTGTGTGGTGCAGGGAGTAGTGTTGCACTCAAGACCACATAAATACCCCATTCCCATGTGGGAAATGTGTTTAATCTGTATTCAATCCCGGGTCAAATGCCTCTGCAAATGTACGACCCTGGTGAACATGCAACTTTCTTCCACATTTTTTGCAAGGATGTGAATTCCTGCGTCATTTCTGATGCAACACTGAGGCACATATCCACCTTCAGGACATTAGCAAAGCTGTTAACCATGAATGTAGCATTATTTTTGTTTGTGCCTGTTCAATGTGTGTCTGTATCTTTTGCATTTCTCATCCAAACATACAGTATTAGACTTAGACTTCCTTTTATTGTCATTGCACAGAATACACAGCAGTGAAAACTGGCAACAAAATTACGTTGCTTGGCAAGCAGATAAAAAATAACAATTACACAATTAGACAAATGTTTACATGTGTCGATTGGACATTGTTTTGCACTAATGTTGCCAGCAGGGGGCAAACCAGGGTTCTGGTTTCCAGGGTAAGCAGTGGCCAGTTTTCGTATGACACTGAGGTGAGTATTACAATACATTGTTTTTTACAGTCGTCTTTGAAGGTGTCATCTAGCCCCGCCCCCGTGGTCCAGCCCCTCTGTCCTCCTAATGCCATCACATGGGTCATGATGATTGGTCGGGTCAAGTACCACCGTGTAGTCTGTCTCAGACTTGTTTTGTTTTGTGTTTCGTGTCACATTTCTCACACTGGTGATCCATGGGTGGAAAAAACACACCACATGTCAGACCATTCACTGGCAATGGGAATGGTGTTAGATCCTTTTTCAGAGGGTTCACAAATCCCAGGTTAGGCTTTATCCACAATGAAATAGAACTTTCACAATATATTTTTCTTTTTCATTCTTAACCCTTAGAACACAGAGCATTTTGGCGGTTCTTTTTCATTATTATGTTCAAACATGCAGTATATACAGAGGCTATAGGAATGTGCAATATAGAATGTCTTATATCCTTTTTGTCAGCACAACCTAGACAATCTGATCAAAAAAACTACACACCAGAGCAAAAAGTACTCAAAATGTTTAAAATCAGATTGAAATTTTTTATATTTGGAAAATATGTCACAGTTCAAAGTTCACTTGGCTCGTTTTAATGAACAAAAAGAAAAACTATTTTCTGACTTCTACACAATTATTGCTACTTTATGTCACTACTTAAAAAATGCGATATAAAATCAATCATGATTCAACAACTTTTTTTTAAAGCCTGAATATGTGACCTATAAACACACACCCCCAGTATGTCCATATACAGAGTTGTGGATTATTCACATGGCAAATCTGTGGCACAGAGCTGTGCTGCGTGAGCACTTTTAAAAAAGCAACTTAAAAAAGTTTTCCATAGACAGGGCATCATTTAAATAAACATCTTCATTCACATTAAATCCCCCAAAAATGCTATAATATGCCAGGCCTGTATCGGGAGCTGTAACTGATCTCAGATCAGTTATGCTGAAAGAATATTACAGAGTTAATAATCAATTGTGTCAAAAAAAATCCTGCTTACTGTACCTTTAAGAGAGGTTTGGTCAAGGTATTTGTGCTTGTTGTGTAGCTCGTAGTTGGTGTGACGATACATGAAATACACAAGGAAAGTGACCCCGTGTTTTTGTGTAAAAGAGAGGGTTCGTCTCGTCTTGCCTGAGGAAAATTGCCCGTCAGACTGAGGACAGTTAGATGACTCGATGGATGAGACATTTTACTTTCTGTTGCTTTTAAAAACCCATAAACCCACTGAGCTGACGGATACAAGTGTGGACTGACAGCTGGTGTGTGCAAGTTTGTGAGTGTGAGTGGTTCCTGCACACACACACAGGTTTGCACAGCTATCCTTGTTAGGACGTTGCTTTGACTTCTATTCATGTGGACTGCCTGAACAAAAACCTTGTCCACAAGGTCGACTTCCTATTCATCCATCGATCTTCTAGTCCTTTGAGCTTATCCCAGCTGACATAGGGGGAAACGCGGGGTACACCCTGGACAGCTATATGGATCTGTCCAGATGTATGGATCGTGGATATCGACCTAAATAAATGGTCAATTTAGACTCCCACCAAGTTCAGTTTAACGATGCATGTGTCCACATTCTCAAGCTGTATTCATGCAATGTGGATACAGACTGTCTGTCTCCATGCAGATGTCTGATTCACAGCAGTTTCCTTTTTTTTAACTCGTCAGTTCCCATATGTTCATTTACTTGCAGCAACTGTCACAAACAAAACGGGTCACCATATGTTGATTCACTCATTCACCTTTTCTTTTCTTTTCACTCATAGCACCACTAATTGACCTATTCCCCATTATGCAGGTGTTAGGACTGTGAGTGGGAACCAAAGTATCTTGAAAACATGCAAATTCCACACAGAGAGGCCCTCAGTCAAACTGGGACCCAGTGACCGTAGTAACCACTACTACTCCTCCTAACTACTACTACTCAATTCACATTTGATCTCTAATCTGTGACTAGGACCTCAGAAATGAGGTCATGCTTCATTAGGACCAGGCTTTAGTGGTCATGAGGAATTCAGGTCCTAACAATGTCAGTGTTTTAAACTTTCTTAAAGAGGGAACAAAAACATTTCTACACGTTTCATTTTACTTATTGATTTTGGTCTGGAAATTCTGGCGGGGCCATGCAGGAAAATCTTATAATGCAATCCAGAAATACCACATATTACACTCATACCCTCACCTGGTTGAATGACCTGGTTTTGTCTTTTCCCTCTTGTGGAATTATTAAATCCTCCGGTCAATGTGGTACCAAACGTTTGATCTCCAACTTCTGCTCAAGTGGTAACGTGCTAAATTGCACACTAGCTCAACTCGATTCATTATGCAATGAATGAATGAATGAAATGTTATATTAAGTACGTTAGCCTAGTTAGCAAGACCTGTGCAGTGCCCGCCCTTGCTTCAAATCAGCATACATACGCAGCAGGTCACCAGTCCAAAACACTGCAGACGCAGGGCTATCCTGGCTGTGCCCCACCAAGCAGAAACAGAGGAGGCGGAGCATCAGGCACAACAAACTGTTCACACACTACACTACATAAAATGTCTACAGAGGAAATTGCGTTCATCAAATGAAAACTGCGGACATTTCATTGGGGACAAAGTTGAGTGTATTATTAACTTGTACTGAAAACTTATAAAAGCTTATAATCCTCCCCCAGGACATCGCCCTCAAACCAGATTGTGACCAGTTAATGGTCACAATCTCTAATTTCAGATCTTCTCAATTAGAACATGGTGTCAATTTTGAAAATGAAGTTCCCATTTAGTGGACAGCAGACGTTAAAACGCAAAAGCAAAAACTTTTGACACACAAAGTGTGCTGTTAATAATGTGTTTCCACCACTTGTAATAAGGTAGTGTAGTGCAAATGATTCTTTTGAGACTGACTCATCTTAAATGATAGCTTAAGCTAGTTGCGGTTGTGGACATTGGCTCCAGCCCCTCCACCACCCCCCACCCCTACACAACCCTCATGTGGATAAATTAATATTCATGTACTTGTATTGTTATGTTTTGTTTCCTACCAAGAAACTGTGGCATAGGCAGGACTTCAGTGTTTTATTAACCTCATACACAGTCCAATTGTGTATTACACAGACAGTAACAGGAGATGGAGCAAAACTGCCAAAAACCAAAACAACACAATGCATTAAATCACTTTTAGATCAACATTGTTGGCAACTATCGCACGCTTTTATGAAGTGTAGCCGATTCATCTTTCACACACAAGTGCACACATCTGAAGTGCACTGGAGTTGTACTGTTTTTTTAAAGGTACTTTTCACTAAAACCTGCAGTGTAGGTTACTCACAAACTATACTTAAATGTTGAAAATGACTTGAAATGCAACTTTGAGTTTACACACCAGTGGTCACCAACGTGGTGCCCGCGGGCACCTGGTAGCCCGCGAGCAGCCAACGAGGTGCCCGCGGGCTCATTTCACTTCACCTCACTTGTATGTATCCATATGATCACTGAGTAAAATGTCCTTGATATTGTTTATAAAAACTGTGATAATCATTAGGAGTAAGCACTGGAATTAATGTGTATGCAATTAAATGCATAATATTTATCATTTAAATGGTAAACTGCATAAAATGTTAATATGGTAGCCCTCCATATTATTCTCTAACCTTCAGGTAGCTCTCGGTCTCAAAAAGGTTGGTGACCCCTGTTACACACAATTCAACACAGCCCAGAAACAGTGCTCCTTCTTACAATGGGCTTATGCATTAAGTCAGTGTAGAAGTAAACACCTCTGTTTGTGTCCTGCATGACCACAGTTGTCTCAGGTGGCATCTTTACTATCATGTATATGTATGTACACATACAACAAATACACACATATACAAGGTCCGGCCGCCCTTTACACCTGACATTAAAATGTGTTTTCTTATGGAATTAGAATTGTGTCAATATTTTCAAACAAAACTTTTTAAGAAGCAAATAAAATAAAGATAGTAAAATTCAAAAATATTGTATTTTATTGTTTGAAAATAAATTCATTGTTCTTTGCACCGTGGTTTTTTGTTTGCGATTCTGACCATGGGCGGGCCTTAGGGAGCTGCCTGCTGATTGGCTAATGGCTAATTTGGAGTGACAGCTCCTATCGAAGACGAGTTCTTACAATTGCACAACTTCATGTGTCGCTTATAAGGTGGAGATTAACACCACCACATGCATTTACACCTGGTGGTCTATCTCTCGCTATTTGATCACAGAAATCTACTGCTGCATGACATATACGTCGGAAGTGGGAGTGGCCCCTGTCACCCCTGAGTTTACCGTGTTCCATGTATCTCAGGCTAGCCATTGTTAGCAATATCAGTCGGTTTTTACATGGGGAGCCACTTTTAAAAATGTACGTACCCTTTGCGACCCAGTAATGATGTAACTCAAGTTTCTGATTCGAGTTTCAAGATAACAACAAATAAGCAGCACAGATAAAACAGAAAGAAAAACAGAGTTTTTAGTGCTGACTACGGAAGACGACTTGGGCTACAAAAAAAATGAAAAATTAAAACAACTGACTTTAATCTCAGAACACTGAACAGCTATTAACTGATGGCAGTCCACCTCCATATCTGTTTATATTCTGAAGTCACATTTAATCACATGTGTTTCTGTGAAATCACAAATCCCTGGAATCTCCTCACTGGAATTGTCTGATTAAACGCCAAGTGCGTGGTTCTGCCTCTTGACTGGAGCGTCTAGTCTGTGCTTTCTCACCATTAAAATATTGAAAATCAGTGACACAGTTTGTTGTGTCTGTGGTCGCCTACGTTCTTAAAGTCAAGTCAGATTGGAAAAATCCTACAGTGTGGGACAAGCTTTAGGTGTAAGTGTAATATAATGTGGAGGATAACCTTCTGTAAAACACATAGGAAGTCTGCAAAACTATTTACCAGCCCCCAAAAATGTCCTGCGATCCATCTGTGGATCCCAACCTCGTCTTTGTGAATCACAGAAATAAACCAATGAAATCAAAATACACACACACAGACTTGTGAGGGCCTCAGCTTCAACACCACACAGCTACAGTATTCTCACTTCAGATGATTTTCCCCTTTGCTTGTGATCCCTGACATGACGTTTGGTATAGGAAACCAAGAACAGATACTCTCTCACACGCGCACACACACACACACACACACATACACACAGCGCCACCATCAGCTCAGCTTCTCCTCCCTTCAAACTCTGTACTCTGTCATTTGGAACAATAATAAACAGACGCCGAGGAGAGTAAAAAACCTGCTGAAATCTATTACAAGGGAACAGTTGTGGTTCTATGGAGGGGAGGAGGAGGAGGAGGAGGAGGAGGAGAGAGGGGGACGACACACACTTCAGCATCAGTGTGATGTAAGTGCCATGCTGAGCCGGGCCAGGCTTGCCACATGCACTTATCTGATCTTTACGGGTGGTCTGAGAAGCGGTGCCATGTCGGAGTCCTAAACCTCGCAGGTCGCAACGACTTCTTTACTCAGTTCCTGCAGGAACGATCGGAATGATCCAGAAGGGAGGGAAGTGGGGGGATAAACGTGGTTGTGGACTGGGAGTTGGACTTACGGCTCTATGCCTTTTATTACAGCCACTTTCTATTTGCTTGTTTTGGAGTTGAAGGTTAGTTTTTTTTTTTTTTCTTTCCCTAAAGTATAACACAAAACATAAAACATGAGGAGTTTTTTCTTTTTTTCTCTCTGGCAGTGGATGTTAAGCAGGTAAACAGTACAGTCAATGTTAAACATGAAACCACTGCGGGTCAGCTTCAGCCAAAGGATTGCAGTTAAAGGGAATGAAGTCATGGTAGAGCAGAATGTAGGATTTGTCCAAAGTGGGGAAGAATAAACACGATTATCCTCAGAATCAGACACATGCTATTTCACCACAATCTTTTAGAGGCAACATTATACACTGAAAAAAGAAAATGGAGGACAAATTAAAAAAATAAAATGGGTAAAACCCAAATAACCCAAATAAATTAAGTCAAATTAAAGTAAATATGTTGAAGACAATTTGTTTACTGTAGTTTTTATGAATATAATTCATTTAGGTGGAGTAATTCATTGTTTAGAATAGAATAGAATAGAATAGAATACAATATCACTTCATTAATCCCCCAATCTTTATTCTGAAGAATAAAGGACTAAATAATAAACAAATACGGAAAGGCAAGATAAAATGAATTAATGCGAGATAAACAATTTAATTAAAAACTGGCTGCCACTCACCAGGATCCAGGTTCCCTTTGTCAACCATTTTCTTTTTCTTTATTTCTTCTTTGTTTCAGTGAAAAGATGATTATATCAAATTGGATTTGATGCAATAATTGATACCTTTGTGAGGATAAAATCTTTCTAGGGATTCGCTGTTCAGTTAATAGTTTCAAAGGCTCCATCACACTGATAGAATCAATGACATATATATACAAATGCACAGTATAATGAAAATTATTGCAAATTCTGGACCTGATACTGTGATAATTGGTGTTGTGATTTAATGCCATACAAGTACATTTATTTTATTTATTTTATCCCCTTTTATTTAATTTAAATTACACTGAAATGAATTGGGAAAACTGTTATTACAATGCAAATTATATCATATGATACAGTGTTTTATAATAATCAATCCAGGAGTGTTCCAGGGACATTCAAGGGACATTTATTTATTTATTTATTCATTGATTATGGTTCAGATATATAAGGATCGCATGCCATAGAATACATAACGTTCTTAAAAATGTATTACCTATTTATGTACATGTATAATGGAAATATACAGGACTTGATTAAAGTGATTAAAACATTCAAAACAAATTTACAAAACCAGCATATAAGAGTTCTTAAGTACATGAATGAATGACGGAAAGCTTAACCCCCCCCCCCCAGGTAGTTTCCTGCTTAGCCTGTCGTGTTGCCCCGCCCCTGCATCTATGACCTTATACTGTCTGCACTGTCCATAGTTTAATTCTTAATTAATATTAATATTTTCACCTTCAGCAAGAAATATTAGTTTTATAAACACGTCTACAAATATTTCCTTGTAGCAACTACTACAAAAAGCACAGGTAATATGATAACGATATTTAAGTCCATCTTAATACTTAATAAAAAAAATTGATTTTATCAAGAAAATATTGAGAGAAAATGTAAAAAAAATATATTATTTCAATGTTATCTCTATTGGCCTGGACATCAGTCAAACTATTATGTAAGGACATTAAAAAAATTAAAGTATGAAAAACACACACACACACACACACACAGCATTGTCTCATGTCCAGACTGTAAGAGTTCCAGTAAATCCATCATGTCTCCTGCACTGCAGACTGAAACTGTTGTGACACTGGCCTCGACCATGTTGACGTGAAAAACCTCTGCGAGGTGAACGTGATCCCAGACTGCAGGAAACCGGCTCCAGCTCTTGCAGTGAACCCAGATGGCTTATGTATCAGCTCTTCACAAATGAACATGAATATGAACAACTCCCACATTTTTCTTGCTGAAGGTGAAAGACGAGAGTGGCTGTTTCAGAGCTCATCTGAAAATAATTATGGGGCATGAGACGACTGGCTTTGATGAGGAGGGAGGGGGCTGAGGTTGGCTAATACATAATCAATAGAAACATTAATATTCATAGAGTGGGGTTGCTTTTTGTTTCATTTCAGCGACTTGTCACAGGCTAGTTTTTGTAACACATGTTATGTAGAACATTTAGAATAATGTCTTTATTTGTGTAGGATCATTAAAAATTCAAAAAGTAATCATTGGGGGGCAGATAAGATATCAAAAATCCTTGATTTTACAGTTAAAATCAGCAAAATTGAATTTGAGTTTGTCAGCTGCCGCGATTTCCTCACTGTCCTTTTTCTTTCGAGTTTGTGGATGATGGGAAAAGTCTTTGGCTGAGGATCTCTGGTGTGTCACAGGCTAAAAGGTCAGATAAATGAAAACATAAAGTGCTTTAAAAAGTACAATTCTAAAACATATGTACATGTATCTCAAATGACCTGGAGCCAATGAGTAGTGAGCCTTGTGAAGAGGGGGCCGGACTAGAGGAAAAAATAGGTAAAAAAGCATACGATGATATTTCACGGAATGGCAAAGTAAAGGGGTCTTTTTCTAATCTTGATGTTATAAATTATTATTAGAACAAACATATTTAGCATGTTGTGTTTTCATTGTAAATGGATATAAAGTGGTGGCATGGAATCAATCAGGGGTTCTGCAAGTTTGACACCTGTGATATTTTAGTACAGTAGGTTGAGTTATATCACATGGAGCCTCACAAAACGCTCACAAAAATAAATAATACGTTTGAAAATCAAGTTGACCTACGATTTGTATTTTTTCAAGTTCAATAATTTACATTTCACGCATATTGTATGTGTGTGACAGGCTTTCAGTTATCAAATAAACTGATGTTTTGTTATGCACTGTGGTGCAGTTGGACTGTGAAAGATCATTCAGAACTTTGGACACAGTTATTTGATAAGGTTGGGGGGGCGGGGGGTCGGGGTTGTTGTCAAACTAATTTCAGGGTTTAACAGGATGACGTAAATAAACATTCCGAGGGAGGGAAAAAAAAGGCTGTTATTGTTCTTTCCTGCCAACCATGAAAAGAAAACAATATTTCAACGTGACATTTTGGCAAATGGTTTATTGATACGTGTCATATCAATTTATGTGACGTGCCATAGTTCCACGTTCACAAGGACGTTGTGACGCTATGTGGAAATAAACAGCGTCTTCTCGGTCTTGACCAGAGAGTGTTTGCACAAAACCGAGATAAGGGATTAAGGCGGGATATCTGAATTATCCTGGCAGAGTTTAGTCCAGAAAAAAAAGCAGCCTGAGCTGAAGTTACAGTGGAGTTTATTCTCTGCGGCTCTGCTAATCTCCCGGTTTAGATTATTCCTGCTGCTGCATGTGTTCGGTCAGCTGTCAATCTGACGGCACGTCAAGGTGTTTAAAGTGTGATTTCATCAGGATTTCTGTAAATACCATGTTGATTGTCCCACATGAAAATACCACAGATATGGCACTGGGACAAAAACATCTACTTTGACTGATTCACTTAACGTAATCTATTCAATATTCACAATCATTCATGCCAACTGCTATTATTTTAACCATAATATTTCTTATAATAATTCAACGTTGTTGTTTTAATTATGATATGACATTTCTACTGTTCATCATTTTAATCATAATATGTTTGTGTTAGTTATTCATGTGGTCATTCTTAGACCAGTCAGTCAAGACTCCTCCTCTTAATATGAACACAAGAGCTTTGATGAATATTCTGCATTATGTTATTGAATAACCCTGTCACCACGAGGAGTTCAATTACACAGTCATCCCAACAACGCTGTAGCTTTTAGGTCAAAGGTCAACATTCTACATATATGTATTTTTAATTATACACAAGGAAGTGTACATGTATTATTATTATACATATATGTATCATTAATGTAGTAAATGTATTACAGAGTACATATACTATATATATACATATATTTATAACAAATATGTCTGTATTGCATGTGTATTATTATAAATAGAGTAGAATAGTAAATTGCAATATTTAAATACTTATCGTCAACTTGGAGCATCATCAAAAACAACAATTATTAATATATAGATTATTTGTTGTGTTATAATCACAGCTGGTAACAGGGACACAGGCAGAGTCACATTTAAGGTCAAGCATGCGGCAAAATGATAGATGATGTTTTGACACTTTCAGTGGAGCAGTAGTTAATAATCTAATAGTTAATTTATGTTGTTTATTTTGGACTATTTATACATTAATCTCTTCTCATAATCTCTTCATGTTTCCTCATTTGATAATAATCTAATTCACGTCGTCATAATCTTCTCCACTAATCTCTGCTGTTCAGCTGGAGAAGATTCTGCTGCATGCAGGAGCTCCACTTCTGAAGCAGTAAATATGTGATCAACATCCACACACCTGGCTTGACATTATCGCTCCTCCTCAGCCTGGATTATCATATATACATGCCCCCTACCCCCCCACACATACACACACACACAAACACAAACACACACACAACCACATGAATGAACTCTTAATCCCACTCACTCAAATCACCTCCACGTACACAGGACAGAACTGTGCACCATGGAGGGAGAGGCTGTTCTGTGCTGCTGCCCCACATCTGTGAAATTCCCTCCCTGACACCTTGAGGGCGCCACAATCCACAGACAGTTTTAAAACGGGACTTAAAACATTTCTTTTTAGCAGCAACGTCTGATTTTTAAAACGTTTTCTTAGCTGCTGTTTTTAATCCTTTCTGTTTCTTATCTCTCTTATCTTATAATGGTTTTATCTCCCTTTTTATGCCTTTAACCTGTAGCATATTGAGATTTTGATCATGTAAATTGTGTTAAAAATGAAATGATATAATATTATGTATATGTATATATACATATATGTATATATATATATATATATATACGTATATGTATATATATATTATTGTTATATATATATATATATATATATAATAACAATAATATTAATAGTAACAATAACAATAATAATAACAATAATAAAATGTTCTGCTGGTCTGTCGTCATGAACATAAGTAAATTAATTTAGGTTAGAAACCTTGAGCTCACACAAACATGTTCATGTCCAACATACTCAGGCACTGTTTTTGATTATTAATACCTAACAAGATGGTCATTTTAATATTATTTGATAGTGAATTTATTTCAGTGTGGTTCTCTTTTTATCAATGAAAACTCAATTTTGTGAACCATTCACTCCCATGCCAAAGTCCACAGAGAAAATCTGTGATTTTTACATCACTGCACACAGGAGTTGACTCAGTCCGTAAGTTCAAATGTGTTCTTTAGTCACTGTGGCATTAAAAATCTTTTGTTTGCATTTATCTCCGCGACCAAACAAAGGTGCAGCACATCAGCATTTTTCAGATTTTCTCTATGGGTTTTGGTGCAGGAGGGCGAGTGATTCACAAACTTCAGTTTTCAGTCAAAAAAGAAAAGAAGAAAACATTAAGATGTTATAGATTTAAGCAGGTGTAGCTTTCATGACGTGAGCTTTGAGTGAAGTAGCTTAAATCTGTTTCCCCTCGAGTCTCCACTGGCAGCCATGTTTTCATTGATGCTCACTGAGAGTGAGCATCTGTGTCTCATCCGGGTTTTTGACCCAGGGGTGTAGACAGTTTTTAAAAAAAAACACCACAAATATCATTTAAATAGATTATATTGATAATTGCTATCTGGGAGATTAATGTATACACATATTTGAAAACTGCACTGTGCTGTTTTTAGTAAATTGTTGGAGTTATGAGGTAGAAAGCAGTCAGTTTAGTTTGTAAAGCACCTGGAACATTTCACTTCCTCTGCTCCATGATTTCCCCTGGAGATGAAAAGTCGCCATATGTGTAACCCAACAGTAAATACATTTTCCTACAGCTACAAAATGTCCGACAAGGCCAATGGGTTTTCATTGGCGAGCAATTTTAACACACTCATATGTCAGAACGAGCAATAGAAAAGTTTCTTATCCCGACATGAGGGTTGGGGAAAACTCAATCCTCAGAGCACAAAATGAAAGGTGAAGTGCATATCAGGCACAGGCTATCTGTTATACAGAGTAATGGTCGGGCCCGTCTCTGCTGTAATTCCACAAATGCATTTTAGCTCTCGCGCCACATCAGGTTCACGTAGAAAAACATAAGAATTTAATAATAACGGCATGAAAAAAAAAACATCTCTTCATTTGTCAATTGTACCGTATGGATACACCATGAGGACAAACCCTGTTTCGTGAATATTCCTCTCAGCCTCAGGCTTGGCTTGATGACATGGCACTGATGGAGGAGATGTATTGGAGATAGAGAATGAAAGGAACATACCTCCTGCCACAATCTTTAATTTGTTTCATATTCATTAGCCACATGTGGTCCCAGTTACTGAATTTGCCATTATTTTCTTTCCTTGCGGGAGACTTTTATTTGGTTAAATGAAATTTTTCTTTGACTCAGGACGTCTTCCATTTGGAGAGAGATGACGTTTGATCACGGCAATTGCAGATATTTGGAATTAAATACTTGATAAAGTCACATTCTGCAAACACGATGAAACAGGCAGCCAAAAAAATTGATAAAAAATAAAGTGAAGACTAAGTAGGTGTTCATTTATTTTGGTTAATATTCAATAGACAAAAAAATATATATGTAAAGACAAATTAACAACTACATTTTTAGTGTTGAAGTGAAAAGGTTTTAGGATTATTTACACCTTCTCCTCTTATCTTATGAGAAATGATATCAGCTTGTGTCAGGACTCATTTTAACATATTTCCATTAGGTTAAGTTTTTAATTGTGTATTGCGATGTTAAATCATTCTTATGCATTCATTTTAAACAACCTCTGTATGCTAATCTGTCCATAATTTGTATGATGTTGTAATCGAGTAAAACTTTAAATGTCTGTATATTTACTGTAAATGAAAGTGGGTCAGTACACTCACAATACTTTTTACATTTTTTTGTTGTATTTTATTTGCTCACAGTTCATATGTGGTTTTGTCATATGCCATGTTTTAAAGTCAGGACGTTTCATTTGTGTTAGTCTTATATGTGTTTCCCCATAATCCGCACACAACATATAACTTATATGTACTGCATACATATAACTGTACTTTTTTTTTTTCAACTGACCCTAGTGTGACAGCATATCTGTATGTGTTATATACTTTGCAATGTTATTCTTCCTGCTTTATTTTTACTACCTATTCCCGTATGACCACTATAAAAAACCAAGTGGAGGGAAACACAAAGCAACAGTTAATAAATTGGACTTCACGAAACATTAAACACAGAAAAGCAGCGACAGAATGGACCACATACTGTATATTACTTGATACAACAGTCAAACCATTATACTTATACATTTAAACAAAGCAACAAAACAAAACACTGTTAACTTAAATTAATTTTTTGTCATTTGTAAACCAATCACTCTCGCACACCAAAGTCCATAGAGAAAATGTGTGATTTTATGTCATGTTTGAAATCCTTTGTTCAGATTTACCTCAGAGACACAAACTGACCACATGAGGCAGCAGTAGACCAGCAGCTCCTGTGTCCCTGTCAATGTATGGGCGAGCTGAGGTCATGGTTTTTGTTCATCTTCAAAAACTTCATCAATTTTGTGAAATTCGGGACAACTAAATTTGGCCGCTCCATAGGCGTTTGACCTGTGGGGGTCATTTTGTATTTTTTTTTTCTCATTTCCATTGTTTTATCAAATTTTGCGCCAGTTCTGATTGTGTGCGAATATTCATTTGTTTTCACGCACGTTTATGGAGTCAAATTAGAGATTGTTGAGGAAGACGAAAAATAATAATAATTCCTAGAATAACAATAGGTCCTCACTCGGGCCCTAATTACATGAATTGAGACAGATATGTGAGATCTGTGCATATGTCATGACCACTGTTTTAGTCTGCTGGTGTTGGTTGTGTTTGGGGAAAGTTATCAGGCATTTCATTTGATGGGAAAAAGGAAAATAAATAAAATATATATATATATATATATCACTAAACTACTAATCATAACATAATATGAAATCTTGTACTTGTAGGCCCATAACATTTGAATTCTCATTTGTGTTTCATAAAGTGGAGGAAAGAGTGAGGATGTGTAACAGCAAGAGGAGTTGAGTTAGTGTCTGCAGTGAAGTTGTTGTGTGAGGAAACACTTTGGGACGACGGCTTATTGAGTTTCAGTGTTGGGTTCAACCTGCAATCAAACGTGGAGCGACGGCAGCAGATCAGCTCTCCAGCTGTGCGGTGACCTCACACACACATACAGACACAGACACAGACACACACACTGTGCGCAGTGTCATCAGTTCCATGACCTGATAAGCAGGATCGTGCTGTCAAAACACCCGCGCGTGCACCGTGTGCTTGTAGGAACCACGTCGGATACTGAACTAAACCAAGCTTGAAATTCGGATCTGATTGCATGGCTGCGTGCTAACTGCAATTGGCCACACTGAAAGTTGATGGTAGACTGAACCGTGGGGTCCTGCACGCTAAATGCAGCAGACATCATTTTTAAGTTGTCATCCTCACTGATTGTAGAGTCTTTTTTTTTTTGTGAAAACGTAAAAGCAAATTGAAATGAACGAGAGCCTCGCTCGCACTAAAGCGTCCTCCTACTCAGCAGCCTGTTAAAGGCTTTTGTTAGTTTCCAGAGATGCTACAAGCCAAGCAGAGGCGCAGGGAAAAGGCACACAGAGTCGCTGTAGACTCGAGTTTCCATCCCACCTACTATGCGTTGCCCTCACCGGGCCCGAGACCACTCCATAGCCACATTTATCCTATTACACCAATCTGCTGGGATCCACTTCATACACTCCCAGTCGGAAAATATGCAGTACGATGGAATTGACAAGAAGCCACAGTTGTGGTGCATATCATGTCCATGAATATAATTCCCATCGATTTGGGCTGCCAAACATCTCAGGCCGGCTTAATACCTTTATATCAAATCCCTCTAAAAGCATATAATTTCCAGTGATTGCTCACACTTGCGGCCTACTTACATTCACATTGACAACCAAGCAGTGGCACGACTCCAGAGAACACACTCTGTCTCTCTCGTGTTTCCTTGTGTTGCCAGCTTATTTATTCTGCGTGGCTCTAAGTGGTGGCTGTGGAAAAGGGAGGAAACAAAGAGTCATTCTCAGACTATGCGTAAAGTTAATATGCTGTTCCACTGCTGAGTGGAAGAAAGAAAAAAAAAAAATCAAACCTGTGCCGAACCCTTTTTTCAGCTCACATATGTTTGATTTGAGAAAGTGCAGACTGTTTAACGTCAGCTCCTTAAATCACCAACTGACATCAAAGCTGTCAGTAATGCTTTGGATGAATCTCTTTGAGCCTTTGAGACTTAGTGAGATTTATCTACAGATCCTCTAAGACCAAGTCACTGACTACAACATGTTTTTTTGTGCTGAAACATCATCACTTCCAAATCACAGATACTGTAGGGGTTACACTACTAATGAATCCAACCAGAGTATGAAGGCCAAATGTGTCACAATCAATAAATAACAAATTAAACTAACGTTGTTTAAAGGATAAATGGAGACAAATACAACCAAGAACTTGTAAAACTGCCAAGTAACTAAAATCACAAATTATTTTACCCTTTAGTTTTACTGCAACTATTACTACTGCAATTGTTATTTTTTTATTGTATGTATGTATTTACCTACTTACTAAGGATATACATAGATTTACTCATTTTTTGTGAATTTTTATTGTATCACTTTCATCATTTTTTCCCCACATTTGGCAATGGCTTCCATCCTGTTTCCAATCTCTGGTCACAAACAAACACAATTTCAGTTAAACCAGACTTTTTAGTTTGGCATACACATGTTGATGTTCTGCCTCATTAGGACCAGGTTTTGCTCTCCACGAGGACTACTGGCCCTGACAAGGTCAGCGTTAAGGTCCTGAAGAGGCAACCCATACAAGAACACATACACACACAGTCTGGTATCCATGACTTCAGAGGACATCACACTGACTAATTAATTTAGAGATTTACTTTAACCTTAAGCATAACTATAACTGGCCTAACCTCATCCTAACCATACAACAGGTCTTCACCTTTAAATGTAATAAATTATGTTATGAGGACTTGATTGTTGTCCACATGAGGAAGATAAGTTCCCATAATGTGACTGTGTGAACAGATTTAGGTTCCCACAACATCAGTAATACCTGTAACACACACACACACACATACATTCTAGTACATAATTTTAGTGAAACAACCCTAACCCTTAAACTAAACCTAATTCTAATCTTAAAAACCAAGTCTCAACCCAGAAACAGTCAATTTAAAGTTGTGACAGAACATGAGGTCCAGTGAAAATGGCCTCACTTCCTGTTGTTGTTGTTTTTTGGTCCTTACACACACAGTTTTGTCCACGTCTCCATCCTTCTGTTTCTCTCACAGATGAATGTCTGTTATGTTAAGCAGCCTCATTAGGAGAGGAACATGTCTTAACCATCACAACTGTTTTTTCCTGTGTCTAATATATGAAGTTAATGACGTGCCTCTGTACGAATGGACCTGTGATGAATTGAACTGCACAGGTCACCTGGAGTCTCACTGCCGTGCCGTGGCTGCGTCTACGGCGGGATGAGGTCATAAAAGGCCAGAGAGAAGGGGTTAGAATGCTTTCAAGGTTACAAAAGTCAACAGCCTCAGCTCCCATTACATCATTCTAGCCACACGCTGAGCCGGCACTCGATGATGTCACTCAGTTTACTCCGTTTCCAGGCCATTTGTTTTCCTGTGAGTGGCACTTTTGTTTATTTACGTAGATTTTGAATATCACTCTGCCAGTTTTATATCAACCTTAAGACTCAATTAGCTTAATGTCGCTGGAGGTCTACATGCTGCCACTGTAACGCCTCAACAAGCGGTCATTAAAACACCATTTGTGATACTCTGTTTGTTTTGCAGGGCTCAGTTATCAATGCTCCAGCACCTTTTACAGGACCCCCGGCTGTACGGCTGTTTAAGAGCGCGTGGATAAGTTACATCTGTGAAACTTCAAGTCCCTTCCAGGGGGAACCTTTGGGGGCGCTAAACACCTTCACTACTGCCAATGTGAAAGTCTCCAAACACAAAAACACAGAAAACCCCATATTTTTTTCCCCTTTAAGGAACTTAAAAACATAATTTCACAGAACAGCCTCCCCGTTTTTTCTTGATAGCTGTTCACCGCCACATGATCCACAGCGATATTATACAGTTCAGACATATTCCAAGAACATTAAATAAGTGTAAATACAGCATCATGACCTGCCCCCAAGGGGTTCTCCAATAGCTGATGGATTTGGGCTCAAATTATCCAGCTGTCTTGATGACTTAGGACGTCAAACTGATAAGATACTGTGACCGTGTCCACACAACACACAATAATACAACATAATCAAGCAAAGCAGGGTGATTGAAAAAAAGAACTGCACTTCCTCATACCAAGCCTTTTCACTTCTTACCTCATCCGAAGTAATTGTTAAATTCTGCAGGGGCAGATTTTGAGTGAAAGCATCAGCATCATGCTATAAATTCTACCTATGAGTAGAGGAGGGGAAAAGGGAGATTGAAAGTTCAAGTTCAGTGAGAGTGCAGGCTGAAGCAGGGGCCTGCAGCCAGCTCTGGGTTTCATCTGATTTGCAGTGGCAATAAAAAAAAAGAAGAAGAAGAAAAAATATTAAATCAGTGGACCACATGCCGGTCATTTCAGATGTGTTTTGGCTTGAAAATAGGATTAATGTGCTAAAGTGTGATTAGAATGGTTAAACACAATTAATTGGAGGAGCCTCCGGTCACCTAGGGAGGTGGTGGTGGTGCGTGTGTGTTTGTGTGTGTGTGTGTGTGTGTGTGTGTGTCAGAGTGTTTCTGGACAGATTCCAGCTGAACCAAGTGAACAAAGCGTGCTAACTGTCCAGATTTTCCATGTCCCTCCTTGTGTGTGTGTGTGTGTGTGTGTGTGCGCACAAGTGCCTTTACCCTTTGCATTTTCTCATAGCCAGCTTGTCTCAGAGCAGATTGAACACAGCTGAGAATGTTGGTCTAGGCCTGCAGCGCTCCATCCTGGGGGAATAAGCAGGAACCACAAGGTTGGACTTGGCTCGCCCAGCGACGGCTGAAAACTGCCATGCACCCAGGGCAAGGGTCCAGGTGGATCGGCTGGGGAGAGGAGAGTAATTTGGGGGTTATTTAAAATGATCTATTAAACCCCTGAACTTTAATCAGGGTTGCTACTATACTGACAGCCATGATTTACCTACAAATCAGTAGGATGAAGATAGGAGGGGATGAATAGACTAGAATGGGACCACTTCATGAATTATTTTCTAGGGCGCTGGGGTTAGGGAGTTACATTGATCAGGCCAATGGGGGGAAAAACTATAGCTTTTACCAAATTTGCATTCCTTTCCAAATGCTACAGCTCAACATCATCAGTGTCTGGCTGTTGACAAAGAAATTGCTTTATTATCCTTTTCCATCAGCACAGCCTCCTCTGGTACAGGCCTGTCTACGCTGAGAGGGGGCTCCTCCGCGCGGTGAATAGGCAACCTTGGTCTTGTCAGTGAGACCCGGAGTACCTCACACAGGGAGCAGACCCCACTTGTTTGAATTATGTATAAATACAGCCAGACTCTGACAGACACCCAAAGTCAAACTGGTTTACCGAGGACCGATGCTGCCAGAAAGCAGAACCAAGCTCTCACAGGTCATTACCACTGGCTGCTCTGTTACTGGGCTAAATGGAAAACCACAGGGGTGTGATGTAATCCACCGCCAGATTACGGTCAAGTACACACATAAATATGCAATCATCACAGTACAAGGAGCAGGACAAATTGATAAACACATGATTAGGAACATGGTCAAAGTCATCCTGTGTGGAGCAAAAAAGCAAAAAACTACTACTAAATAAACGGAATTGTTCGGAGACATGTTTACACTCAACAGTCTCAATTCAAAACTCCTGCCACATCTTTCCACTGTCACCCACATGACCCCTTACTGTTGTTCAGTTAACGTGGAAGCAGTAAAGTCAGGTATTGAGCCCAGATTTGCTCTGTCTATGTCAATACAAGCATCTAACAGGGTGGTCACTCAAACACACAACAACAACAACAACATTATTACTGTGATGCCTCCTCTCCCAGCCTGCATGTCCATGTGGGTCCCATAAGGGTTTTATTCAGGCTGACAATATCGTTTATTTGGAATCTGCATAATCTGCTCACTTAGTACCCAGGTAGCTAGGTTACTAAGCGGGCAAACATGGGTGGGGCCACCATGGAAAACCACAAACAAACCTGCTTGGGACCTGTATTGTCATATAACCCGATGACTATCCTATCCTATGGCGTCTACTTCTTCTGTTGTCAAAATGTTTTTTTCTGCTTGGTGAGCGGGGCTTAATACTTCAGTTTGCACATGCGCTATCTACGCACACCCAGCCCAAAATCTGGGCTACACGCGTAGCATGTTGATGGCACAAATCGTCATGCGCATGATGCACTTTGGGTCCATACCAGGGTCTTTACTCAGGTTGAGCTAACAGCTATGCTAACAAATGAGTCAGCAGATTAGCTTGTTGTTACTTTGTGATCACTTTAAGATGCTTTGGTGTTGTCATTGTCAGCATGGCACAACTGTTTAGCTTGTGTCCTACATTTTCACAACAAAACAACATAACGTGTCCAATCATTTCATACTGTCTGATGCACTTCTAGGATGTATATTTTGAGCTTGAATGGATTTAGGGGTCCAGTTTGTCATCTCATTCCTGTCTGTGCAGATATTGAGTCTATGTTTTGGCAGCCAATTCAATTGTTGCATTTGAGTACTGCAGAAAATGTGAGACCCTGAAAGTGAAGTGAAGTGACCTAATGACATTCAAATCTTCACATGAGGCCCCCACCCTAAAGACAGCTAAACACTGACGCTAACCAGCACCACCCTGTGGGCACAGGAAGTGCTACAAAAGGAGTTTGCGTCTCATCTCTTGCCACAACAGTGCACAGGTGTGTTGGCTGGTGCATAGACTAGTGGGGGGTTGTTCTGTTCAGCATTAGTCAACATTTGACTTCTAATGCTCAGCATTCACCTGTTTAATTGTCCCCCCCCCCCCCCCCCCATCTCATAACCATTTCCTTGTTATGATCTTCCTCAGTGTGATTCTACTGAAGTAAAATCTAAATCAAATATTCTATTTATTACATAATCTCCCCCACAGCTTCACCTTTGCTCCTGCAACAAGGCAACCTGAGGATGAGGATCCTTACTCTCCCATAAAAGTATATGGATTCAGACAGCTGGAGCTAATAAACAGCTGCTGAACCCTGTTGTAAGTTCCTATACGGGAGTAAAATGGGAGAATGGGGAGCAAAAACACAGGATGAACACATGCAGGGGAAGGGACCAATAAATCTGCAAGGATTAGGATTGAAAACAGGGATCATACGTTTACTGTCAGAATTAGTTGGCCATGTATTCTGTTATACACACTGGGTGGTGAGACAGAGGTGGTGTAAATTGTACAGGCTGACCACAAAGATGTAGATGTCCATATGTGGACTTTCATAAAAGTCTTTTTTACTGTTGTTGCAGTTCAAGAGCTACAACAAAAAAATATACATATCAATACTCAAGCGAGAAATTTAAAAAAAAAAAAAAGGTCAGTGGAGCCTCATGTGGAGTATAAAGCAACAATGTTTGCAGTTTGTGACACGTACCCTTTTAAGATTTACAAAATGTTTGACAAAAAAAACAAGAACATTGAGACATGACAGCACTTAAGTCAGGACTCACAGCCATGACACAATATTCCAAAGTGTTGCAAAATTACTATCATACAAAACAACATACAAAAATACTGAATTCTGATACTATGCCTTATTTTTTTGTCAAAAAAGACAGTAAATTGATACAAAATGTGTGTCATTTCCTTTCAACTTAGCAGAGAGGCTTTCCATTGTTAAGATCCTGTATAGTTCCCTGAACCACTGTGTTACTGCGGTTTCATTAAGAGAGTTTACCTTAAAGCAGGCGTGTCAAACAATCACAGAGGGCCCTGGAATTAAAAACTGTGTCCATGTTGACGATCAAACAAGGTCCAATAATATAAAACTCAGAAGAACAAATAGAGAAACTTTTCAGAGACCCAATCTGAAATTGAAGACGTCTCATATTAAGATATATTAGTGAATGCAGTTGATAAATGTTGATTTACTAATGGAATAACCTCAGAATGGCTATATGTCAATATTAAATGACATTGTTTCAAAGTTACGCACACATTATGCAGAAAATAATTTATGAATGATTCATCATTGAAATTAGCACTATAGTAACGATAGGATTCCTTTTTCTGTATTTCAGTTGAACAGCACATACAGGCCTGTAGTCACATGTATCTTAACCAATAATTTGTCTGCACATAAAAATAAAAAAATAAAAAAATAAAAATGAGGGGCTGAGCCCCTTATAATCAACAAAGTCCACATTTTATTAGTTGGAGTATGTGTATAATGGGCCACATGTGGCCCGCGGGCCTTGAGTTTGACACCTGCGGTTGAACAGGTTGATGTCATCACCTTCTGCTAAAATCCCAATAATAATTTAATATGTGTCCAGAAATGTGCAGTCACTGGGCATTGCCATGTTAAATGAAAATAAGACTTCTTTTTTGTCTAAACCAAAGGTGTTTGTCCCTGTTAGCCTAATCACACTGTGCAGGTTGTGACTGAGTCAGACATCAGCAGTCCACAGGCTTCTGGCTCCAAAAACAGTGCATCTAGACGCTGCGCTCTGACAGCAGAGTAATATGCACTGTCAGGAGAATTCAGACGCAACAGGACTTAAAGGGGAGCCTTCACTGATGCCTGTCTGTAATTGCCCTAGGTCATGGCCGCCGCTTCCCTGCAGATGACCCAGACAGGCATTATATATTATTACAAGACGAGAACTTCAAACCCTCTCATAAAAAAAAAAAAAAAAAAAAGAACTATCAAGGGTATTTCTCCCAACTTTTAGCTCTGGAGGCCTGGGTTTTGTAAAAATCACGATCCCTCCTCCCTCTTCTTCTCTATATATTCTGTTCCTCCTCCCCATGTTCCCCCTGTCTTTTTTGAACATTAATTCCTAACAATGGTAGATTGATTTGAGTGAGAACAGAGCAAAGCAAGCCTCTCTTAGTGTATGCTGAGGACTGATGGGGTCAGAGAACATCTCAAATATGAGTATTTTTCATTCCACCGATGACCTGACTAATGGACATTCAGTGGTGGGGAAATATTTTTTACCCATAATGCTGCAGGCTGAGGTTTTTTTCTGTCCTGACTCAGTTATAGAAGTGTCAAAAAATATGGCAGCATTGTTTTTTTTTGTTTTTTTTCCACAGAGCATTAACACACGCTGCCTGTTTGCTCAATTCAACACAATCAGCTTTTGAAGCTGCAGGTTCAAGGAAAAGTGAACCTCACTCAGCTAATTCCTTAAACATATGTGAACAAGTCAAAATGTCCTCAAGACTGACGGCTCTTAATGAGGTATTTGAAAATGGCCATCAGGCCCACGTCAACTCTCGTGTGATTAATGCTCCCTTTAAATGACCCTCTCCCCCACCACACTCCACAATCCAACTGTGTATGAGGATGATGGGTGGACTATTACTGATAACTCTGCCCGGTGACAAGCTTTAAGAGGACAGGGAAAAAAATCCCAGCTATCAAATATCTGGGATATATTCAAAAACCAGAGTGCTTTTTTTCATTTAACATTCGATCCCTTTCTCATGACGTATAGATACATTTGATGTATACTGTATAGTTATTATACACAGCAGCCTTTCCCAGACGTGAAAATGCTGCGGCTCAGTTTAAATTCTGAAGAAAAAAAAACACATTTTCATTTTCTACGCTTGAAAGCCATCGTGTCTGACCCATTATTAAATATTCAGAGATAGCCATATGTTCTAGTGTGAACGTGAGGGTCAACACAACCTGATGACCAGAGGCTTTTTATGAAAAAGAGCACGTTAGTATTAAAATACTTTACATCCCCACTTACGGCACTGACAAAAGTAATCTAACTTGTTTTGGGGTTTGGGTTTTTTACAATAAAATCAAATAAATAAAATTACAAAAAAAATTGAGCAAATAAAATAAAACTGACACAAAGAAACGAAGATTGCAATGCGAGTAGTAGTAATAATGGTAATCATGTATGTGTGATCAAGGGAATGGGGGGTTTTTGTTTATGTCTATATCCTCCTTAGAAAAAAAATATAGATATACAGTATAATCATAACAATAATGAATAATGAATAGGGAGATGGGATGGGTTGAAGTATTAATGTTATATATGAAGTAAGTATTTGGAAATAAAGCAGAGGAAACTATAAAAAGTAATGAATTAAGTAAATAAGTATTATTAACACAGTGGATACGTGGATAAAGAAATGTTCAGGTGGTGGAAGTTAACATTCTTGGTTATAGCAGCAACTGTTAGTGGGGTCAGAGTGACAGAGAGTCAAAAAGTGTTTCCATTATAATCAGTACAAGAAAAATATCATGTATCTATTGTGACATAAAATATACAAATGTGTTCTAATGGATTCAAATGTGTTCGACTGGTAAACATAAACATATCATGGCACATTCTCCAATGGCAAGCCAGTTAGAACAGGTCGCTAACATGAATCACCATCAAATATTATTACTTTTCTGACATATATATCATAATACTCACATGAGCAGCTGATGGCCTAGTGGAAAGGGAACTTGGCTGATCACTGGAGAGATGCTGGTTCGATTCCCAATGGGTCAAGCTCAAGGGCTGAACCCAAACCCCATGGAATAATTGCACACTTTAGATTATAAGACTCTAGTGATCCACACTGGGGAAATTGTTACAGTAGCACCAAGTTCAGAGACAGACAATAATAAGACTATTATTAATTAAACTAAAATATAAAATTATAAATGTTTTTGTTATTTCCAGTTTATCCGGTGTTCTTCCAGAGAAATGGGATGGTCGCGTCAGGGAGGACAAAAAACAATCTCTGCCAAATCGAATATGTGGCGACCCCTAGAGAGGGAGTAGCTGAGAGAAAATAAATAAAATTAATTTTTTTAGTTTTTTTAAACATGTCTGAAATAAAATACAATCAATCAAAATGCAAATCATTATTACGCTCAATTAGAATTGTGCACCGCAGCTGTTGAATTTCGAGTTATAGTAATCATTTTGCCCGAGAGCAAAGCTGATGTTTGTATTTCGGCTGAGCTGAAAGCTTTACAATTCTCCACCACTTGTTCTGATGCATTATTCAACCACTTTATGAAAGCCGGAATACGTAAGCTTCTCATAAACAGCCCTATGCCTTAATGCATTCGATACAAGGTTATGCCTTTAATGTTTCCACAGCTCTTTTGAAGCTTTCCTGAGTTGTAAGCTTCCCTTATCATCTCCTCTAATGCATAGGTAATCACATGTGTGTCACTCCTCACCACTTGCCCACGGCTGACAGGCCAATCAGCTGCGGCCACTCCAAACATGAAAAAACATTTTTTATAACATGCTTCTTCACCCTTTTTGGTGTTTTATTCCTCTAAAGCCTGTGATGGACACCCAGAGAGACTGTGTGACACTGATGGCTGGGTGAGGGCATCATTTCCATGAGTAAAATATCAAGCCCCTGTCAGATGTGTCATCTCACACACACACACAAACTCAACCCATGCTGGGAACGCTTGTGTGACGCCCATGTCTCCAGATATGTGGGCTTTTTTTTTTATTTTCCTTTAGTTTTCCTTTTTGAGTGCCGGAAGGACACAAAAGGCTCATGGGAGAAAAGCAAGCATTTGTGTTCACATGAAAAGTGACACTTGAGGAGGCTGATGATGGGATGCTTCTTCTCACCCGGTGACAGGTGCTTTACCATTCCATCGGCCGGAGCACCGGTGCAAACATGGGCAAATGTCAGCACCTACAGCTCCAGCAGATGCCGTTTTGTTTTTCCCTCGTGTGGGAAAAGCCGTTCGTCTCGACCGCTCTCCTTCATCTACGTTGACTCAAAGACATTTGTTTTTGCCGTTGTTTATTTTCCCCGCGGATGCCTGACGCGTGATTACTCAGATTTGACACAGTTAAAGTGCAGAGCACAATCACTCGTGTGTATCTTAAAGGCCCTCAATTCACAGTCTATTCATTCTGTTAGCAGGGAAAATGAAAAACGTAGCATGCAAATGTCTCCGTCTGGGGGTCAAACGCTTAACACTTTGAGATATTACATCAACTGCTAACCTGGAACGAACGACCTCAGGAAACTGAAGATTGAACAAGAAATATGAAAAAATCAAATAACGGAAAAAAAGAATAATGACAATACAGTCACATAGGATGTACTAATGAACTAAAACAAAATAAATGTACAAAGTAGAGAAAAGGTCAGTCCAGTATAAACCAAATGATGAAATAAACTATAAGGAGTATTTATATAGCACTTTTCCATTCAAAGATGCTTTAGACTACAGTTTTTGCCATTCACCCATTCACTCACACATTCATACAGCGCATCTATGTGCAGCACACTCGCTCGTATTTCACACATTCACAAGCTGCCGGCACATCGGCATGTGACATATGTAGATTATATAATAGGTGGAAAATATAAAATAATGTAAGAAATATTGAAACAAAGCTTATATTTTAGCTACTATTTTTTATACTTTAGTGAGATACATTAGCAATTTTATAAAAAAGAAACTGTTTTCCATGTTTTAGCCAGACTGTGATTCTCAATAATCCGTTTGTAATACATTGAGTAAAAGCATTAGCCATGAGTTAATGAGTTATACCATAACGTTAGTAGTTAGTTAATAGTTAGTTAGTTTGTTAGTTTGTTTGTACGTTTGTTTGTTTGTAAGTGAGTGAGTGAGTGACTTAGTCATACACATCATTATTTCATGACATATAAAGTAGATACTATACAATTATCTATTCACCAAGGTGCCAATATTTATATATGAATGAATGAATGAATGATACACAATGAAACTAGGTAGGTAGGTAGGTAGGTAGGTTCGCATGTATAGACAAACTATGATTGAAATACTGTTGATGTGCAGATTCATGTATTCTGGAACGCTCCGTAACCACAGCTTAAAGCCACTTTTCTCCAAATCCTGCACTGTTGTGACACAGAGGTGTAAACAAAGCAGCAGCAGGACAATCATTTAAATGTTGGCGCTTTGACGTCTCGCATGAATTTGACTTGAATATCAATCCAGCAATTAGACCGTGGAAACACGTAGAGCCCTATTTACTCTCTGGATCCCCTTTGCCTCCTTTTCACCTTTCTATTCACACACAGCCTCCTCCGCCTCTAACCCCCCCTGCTGTTTGCTTGGAGAAATCCAATCTGAAATATGGTGGAAGAAATTAATTCACATTATCAGGTGCTGGAGCTTCTTGGCTCGTTCACTCTCACTTTGTTTCCCCCGCATTTTGGAGCCTACTAATGAAATCGCATAACACATATATCGCAGCATTTTATTTGAGGAGAATTGTTGTTGATGATGTCGCTGGGATAAGCAGAGGAGGATGTGAAGGAAATTGAGGGTTTTTTTTTTTTACTTCTGTGGCCCAGCAGGAGGCTGCTGGGTAAAGCTTGAATAACAAATGAGTTTTGTTGAGGATTTGGCTAATCATCTCCGAGCCACTGCTGCCCCGAGACAACTGGATTTATCAGAGAGCGAAAGAGAGCGAGAGACCCAGCACTTGAACTGCGGACCCCGGACTCTAATTAACGGTGACCGCAAATGAAAAGCAGCTGGCAATAATTACACAATTAAAGTGCCTTTGGGGGGAAGAAAAGCATAATTTCTGCAGCCATCGCCATAAATCTTGTGCTGTCCGAGTCCATACGTTTAACATGAACTTCTCCTCGGCAGGTTAATGCATTACTCATATAAAAAAACACAGTATCCCTTTTGTGTTTTCTTTGGACCTGCTTTATAACAAAGCGTATAGGATGGGGGGCGGCCTACACAACTGTTGGACCACATAGAGCCGACACCTCCACTTACGCCGCCATGTGTGAACTTTCTCGCCTCATTTTCTCCTTCCCTCGTCTCAAAGTCAAGCCGTGACCCCAGGGTTTCGTGACACACAGTTGCCGGGATGGACCACGTTCAGCCGGTTGATCTCGTGAGTTAAAGGGAAAGGGGAATTTCAACAGTTGAATTTCACTTGAGTCATTCTTCCCCGTTGACGAAATTGAGAAAGAAAGAAAGAAAGAAAGAAAGAAAGAAAGAAAGAAAGAAAGAGAGTTGAAAACAATCCTACAATCACATTCACGTCTCTTCGGCGAACATTTGGTTTTACTTTGGGTAATTCTGCTGAAACTCAAGTCCGCCAGTAACCGCTCCTCTGAAAACACTGCAGCCACCAACAGATGAGCAATTAAGCAATTACACCCATTTCACAAAGTAAGCCATAAACACCTCTAAGTGTATTGTGAATGGAGCCAGCACACGTTCCATTGGAAACTCACCCGTGATCTTTTGTCAGACGCCCTCGGGGATGATTAATAGTTTAATTTTTCAAAATTATTTAGACACACAAATAACTTGATAAAACGAGGGGCTATTACCACATCTTGTAATAGACGTGTTACAATGATGAAAGCTTTAATTTGTTTTTAGAGCACTTACAGGGGTTAGAAAAGCCACCTCACTCCCCGTCATCAATCATGTGTCACTTAACAGAAGTGTTATATTATGGGGGGGGAAATACAAATATACCGGCTTAAATGCATGCTCCCTGACAGCCGACTCTTCCCAGCCCTTTGAATCTCTGCATACTGTTTTCACTGTAAAGAAAATTACAAGTAGTCGTCTGGCAGAAGATTTGTCGTTTCGCTGAATGAAGGAGTGGCACATCGGTGCTCTGTGGCAGGTTGTAATTAAAATGGACAGACGGCGTTATATGCTTGGTAAATCAGATGTTTAATGATGTGCAGGTTTACGGTTGTTATCAAATGTCAGGAATGTTTAAGAAAAATATCTACATATATATATATATATATATATGTAAAGAATTTGGCGTAATCAACTTGACAGACTGAATATTGTGCATTGTTAAACTGGGAGTGCACATTACATCCACCAAGGAGGTTGTTTTCATCAGTGTGGGTTTATCCGTAACGTTGCCCTTCTGTTAGCAACTTACACTTTTCACCCACATTTAGTAAGAATCACAATAAATGATAAAAAAGAAAAAAAAGAAAGAAAGAAAGAAGGAAATCCCTGAATAATTTGGTGTGTGTTAGCAGGATCAGACACCATCAGACTAGAGTTTCATCCCGAGCTGACTCAGATTACAGATTTAGTGAAGTCTTAACAGATCAGGATGATTTTTGTCATGATTATGTAACATGGTCACAGCTATGAGCAGGTAAAGTTCCATACAGATCCAGAAAGACTTCTGCATGCAGTGGATAAAGTGATAAAGTGTTAAAGCCTCGTTGGAGGTCTGATGCTTTCATACTAAAAAAAAACAATGATTAACAACCTTTTCTATTGTGTAGAAATGTTCTGTATTTTACTTTACGGTCGTTCCCTCTTTCAATCAATCCTTCATTTGATGCAAATAATTAAACGACACAGGAATTTGCATCACTGCCATTCCCACCAACGCTGATTAGAGCCTGTGGGGATGTGGTATAATTGTGTTGTTTCAGACTCTGTCACGCCCACCTGCCCAGTGTCCAGTCACCTGATTCCTGCAGTACCAGATCACATGTTTCATATTAAAGTCAGTGAAATTAAAGTCAGGATTCTAAGAAAAAGTCAGAAACTCTGGGATTAAAGTCAGAATTCTGAGGGGGGAAAAAGTCACAAAGTTCAGGATCAGCTTTCATCTTTGTGAGCACAATGACGTCACTCATTTACGTCTACAGACATAATCATAGGTGGATTTGAATGTTATTGTCAACATTTATTGCAAATTTTCACCACATTTTCAAGAATTTGGCAAAAAAAAAAAAAATGATATGTGCTCCCACCTGCTGCTGTTGAGCAAATATTGGGATTTAGTCAATTCTTCTTGACATAAGCAGCTAGTGGCACACAATTGAAAAGTCACCTCCATACAAATATAATGTTTTGCATTCCCTTTATTCAACATCTGTTTACACTAATATCCAATTTACACTGATAAAAACACAGGTTTACGCGGGCATTTAAGCAGCAGTGTCGTGTGTTCTACTGTAGAGACGATACTGACATATGTGCTGCAGTGGAGCCTGTGGATCACAGCCCACTGTGGCCCTGTCACATAACACTCAGAGTGACATGGGTTGTCAAACCGTCAGGGCAATTATCTGAAGAGCACACATGATGAATATTATTATAGTTGATTAGTTTTCTTATTAAAAGACAAAGTGACCCCAGCTTTTATTTGTGAAATCGTTTGCTTGAGTGCAAGTTCTGCCCAAAAATGATGGAAGAGAGGATTAGGGCCACATGTGAACTTAAAAAAAAAACAACATAAATAGACTAACAAAATAAATTGTTAATCAGAATTCTGAAATTAAAGTCATGATTTGAGATTAAAGTCAGAATTCTGAGGGTGAAAAAAAGAAGAAAGAAGTCTGAGATAAATTCAAAAATGCTGAGAATAAATCCACAATTCTGTCAGAATTCTGACTTTTATCTCAGAATCCTGACACTTGGGTCCAAAAATCTCAGGTATACTCAATCATTTAAAGTGTGTGGTCCATTTAAGTTCAAATGAACCACACACTTTGCCACTTGTTCAGTTGTTGTTTGTTTCAATAAAAATATTATGTAAAATGTCGAAGCATAAGTGTCAGAAATGGAAAGAAAGGCGGAATGATTTCCTTAATTCAAACTTGCACTGTACAGCAAAGTGTTCATAGCAGAAGGCTAAGTGCTGTAAGTGTAGTTCAAGAGGATTACAAAGCTGCCTGCTGTTCAAGGTCCAGAAACCTCCTCACAGTGATCCCACTGTCTCCACGCTCCTCTCTTCCTACCAGACCTGTGTGCTTCCTTCTTCTTCACATCTGAAGATGATGATGTTTTGTTGTATTGTAGTTCAAGTTCAAGAGGTGGCGCGGCGTATGAAGTTCAAAGAGCCTCCTGAATTAAATGGAATCACTGTGGCAGGACTAAAAATCTGAAGCAGACTTTTGAGTATTTATGTTCCCTTTCCTCCTGCAGGGGAAGGATTTAAACAGTGCACATTTGGCTGTGTACTGTAAATGAGTTTGGGGGCCTGTTTTTGTGAGCCGGCCTTGTTGACACATCAGCGTGCTGCCACACAAACGCAGACCGTTCCTGGGACCGTGAACGTTCCAGTGCATTTCAAGCGTCTTGACAGACTTCAGGGTTAAGATGTTCTGAATTAGATTTGAATTACAACCACTAAATGCCCCTGTCAAAGCTAATTATGGCTGACACTGCCCATGTGTGTTTGGCTGAATCGCTCTCCGAGCAGCGGCTCGGGGGCTTCAACAAAGAAATACTCCAAAGGCATTTGCCTCAGAAATTGTCACAGTGTAAGGGGGTAACAGGGAGGTATTTCTCAGCTAAGAACGCTAATCCACACTCGCTCTCCAGCTGTGGCTTGGCAAATAAAACGATCTGCGGCGAGTTTGCACTGGAGGTGTTGCTCCTCAGAGGAAAGTCAACATGCGTGATTTGGAGGTAAGCGCGTTTTTTTTTTTTTTTACTTGAATCATTCTTTTAATTTAATTGTAAATGCAACAACACCCTTTTCATCTCTTTAGTGTTTTGTCAGGTCACATCAATCCCTATGTGTTGACAGAGGATGAGTGGGTTTGCACGCAGCCCCGCTCATACACGGGGTTCATATGGATGTGTTTACAGGATGCAGTTAAATCCCCCTCAGTGGCTGCAGATGTTTAAGCTCACTCCTCCTGACACAGTAATTGCCGGGTAAGGGGGAGGTAGTTGGTGGCCGGGGGGGGGGAGGCAACCCCCCAACCCCCCACCCACCCACCCCCAAAACAATGGTCAGCAATCGCAGAGGAAAAATGAAAGGACGATAAAATAAATTAAAATTCCTGTGTGAGACGGTGAAAATAAACAGCACGCCTCGAATGGCACCGAGAGTCCACAGAGAGGACTCTGTGATTTCTCAGGCATCCGCACTGCCGGCACTGACACTGCAGGGAGGACCATGCTCTCTCACCCACACTCTCTCTCTCTCTCTCTCTCTCTCTCTCTCTCACCCACACTCTCTCTCTCTCTCTCTTCGCTGACAGCTCAGGTGTGAGAGAGTCACAGTGTGTTGCGTCCCCCCTCCCTCTGAACCCCCTGCCACCCTCACCTCCAATCACATCTGTTACTCTGTGACCCAAGAATGGAATTAAACCTCTTTCTCACTAAAATGAGCAGCTATACATACACACATGCCAATATCCTCCAATATGACACTTTGACTTCTGTACTGGTGCCTTCTCCAACTATTATGTATATTTATTTTTTTTTATGTTTTATTATTTTGCACAATATAGAGAACATATATATCTACATCTGCTGCAACCTGAGTATGAGACACACTGTGTTGATTCCACCACAGAAAATACTGAATGACCTTGGCAGCAACATATCTGGGTATCAGTATTAGTATCTGATAACAATAAGTGTCAATATTATGCAAGATACAATCTCGATTTGTGTTAAATTTAACGTCTTCAGTGTAAACATAACACTAAAGGTTAAATATGAAGAGTTAAATTGTCTCTTTTAGTCTCTCTAACACTTGCCAGAAAGTCCAATATTTTGAGGAATGAGACAAATTCTGGAAATTCATTCAAATTTACCAATGTATGGAATATTGTCTCTAAGCGAGGACAAATCAAGTATTGTGTGCAAAATGTTAGGCACTTTCCCTTAAACCTTAGGATCTTGACAAACATGATATTTTGTCAGGGTGTTCTACAACATGTGACTCCACCTTTTTAATGGTCTTTTTTATTTCTCTTCTCTAAACCAGGCCTCAGACATATATTAAACGTGTTATAGGTATATATCCTCTGTGTCACATTAGCAGTGTGAGCACTGGCTGGGAAACAATATGTTTATGTCCATCACATTTTTGTTTATGGTGGTGAATAAAACCCTTAAATCACCTCTATCTCTGCCAACAGCAATCTCACAGAGTTTCTCAAAACACCGTATTAATGTCCTTACGTCATTCTAATACAGGCGTGTTATTGTTTTCTCTCGAAATGCCGTTTTAGAGAGCCGAGCAGTTTATTCGTGTTTACAATGGCTCTCATGAGCACTGATGTAATTGGACTCTAAAAAGCAGGTCCAGCAACACCTCGTTACTCGTCGGGGTGGCCTCGCTGTTGCCTTTGCCCCCTCAACCCCCCCCTGAGGTGCCCGTTTTGTGACGCAAACAAGAGCCACCCCTCGGCAACGCAGAAGCCCGCCGTTGACCCGCGCGGCCACCTCTCTCCTCCCTCTGTGCATGGGTGTGTGTTACACAAAGCAAGTGCAAATGATGTAGTGAGTAATATCCACGGAGTTTAAGGAAAACAGTTACTGAGCCGTTATTATCAGGCGAGGGATTAGAGTGGGATTTTGCCGGCTGTAAATATATCACAGCTCCATTAAAGGTGGAGCGGGAAAAAAAAGGAATGGGTGGAGGGATTTGAGACGGGGAGCGTGGGGTGTAAAGTTTGGTGTTTAGGACGGGAGGGTGAGGGTGAGGGTGAGGGTGAGGGTGAGGGGCCTGGACACAGGGCTTAGCTAATTCTCTCATTCTGGACCTGAGGTGGGGGGTTGATGGGAGCAGCGTTTTCCATCTGAAAGCACTTCATTAAGGGCGGCAGTGTGCTGCGGCTTTGCCCTGACCGCTCAGGGAGGGTATTAAACAGCTGAGGGTGAAAGCTGAGAGGCCGGAGCCAATTCAGCCCAAAGAGAAGCCCTGATTTATGCCTCATCATCATCATCAGTCGTCCAGGTTTCAGCTTACAGCACTTGTGGGGAGCGCCATCAGCCGAATTAGCTTTGATGCAGTTTAGGGATATTGCACAAACAACCAATCGTGAGTTTAGAGGGATTACTTTGCCTGAAATACACCCACAAACACACACACACGGCAGAGGCCGTAAAGGGACATGTGTTTGTGGAAATTGCCTAATTATTATTATTATCATTGTCGTTGTTGTTTATTTGACATAGCAGACACCCAAAAGGGCTTTAGCCACTACTATTAAATCAAATAATCACATCACAGCGAGCAGATGGAGAAAAGTTCATCATAATCACAGACTACACTCATGCTATAAACCAGTATTGGTAAAGGAGCAAATTCAAAGTCTAGTTCAATGAAGTGTATCACTGACTCTGGAGGGAAATTCCCTCATGTTTTATCCCTTTTTCATCAGACTAATATCTCTATAGAACATTAAGAATAGCAATAAATAAGAATTTGTGAAAACCAATGGCACTACAGATACATTTAAAAAACAAGTACTGAAATCAACATAATTTAAAGATAATATGATAAAGAAATTACATTCAGTATAGGTGTGAAACGATCACGAAGATGGCTCAGACATTTGTATATAATGATTACATTTGGCGGAGAAGCTATTGGTTAAAACTTAATTATACTATATGATCTCTTTATCATGACTATATATTGTTTTGTTATTTAATTCCTTCATTTATATAGCAAATGTTGTTTGTTCTCTTTTTCCACGTTTGTCATTTTCAAAAATGCTAAATAAATGATGCTTTCAAAAGGTTTTTGGTTAAAATGTTGAATAGATATAGTTCAGGATTTTCTGCTGCCCTTGCTGAGCCCCTGAGCCTGAGACCCAGCATAAGACAGGCGAGCTCACGCTCTGACAAAATGGCTGCCAGTTGGGACGCAGATAAGAAAGAAAAAAATTCTCTTCAGAATATGTTCATTACTTTTCACAGCATAGACAGCCTTCACTGGCCTTTACTGAAGTTCACTCTCTATTCAAAATGCCATAGAGACATTGAGCAGTGGTAGACTTACAGAAAACAGTGGATCAACAACTCCTCTCTGCTGTGATATAAAACTGTAGATTTACTCTATGGACTTTTGTGCAGGAAGTGAGCGGTTTGCAACACATAAGCCTCAAAATGTCTGTCTGGACTTTTTTTTTTGCTTATTTTAACCATAAAAGAGCCAGAAAATATCCCGTCAGTAAGTACTTTTGCCAATTTGTGCAGAATAACTTTCAATATCTACAATTTACTGCATGTTAAAATAGTGTATTAACAATTTAAAATGAAGAATTGTATTGAAAAAAAACACTGTAGTTGTCAATGAACACCAGATTATGAGTGTTAAATGTGACATTTGAACAGTATAAACCATATTTAAAGTGACATTTGTTTGAGTTTTTGTCTCATCCAAAGCCTGTGCAAGTAAAATTACCGTATTAACCACACTTGGCTTTGACGTGCAACTTTCTCAGCTTTCAGAAACCATTGGAATTTTTTCCGATTACACAAACCGTTGTGTAATTGTGGTAATGCTACGCTCGATGTTAAATGGTTAAAGTTGAGCTTTGTGTCTCAGCTGGTAGCCATGTTTTATTCTACATGAATGGTTTCCAGTGATGGTCGCATGTATCTGTAACACGATCCCTCTAAGAGGGTTTTCACAAAATTGTCATTGCTGTGGAATAATGTAATCATCTATTCTTGGGGGGGGGGGGGCTCTCAGCTTGGGGCCCCCTGTTGCACTGCCCCTGCCTGCATGTCATGAGTGTAAATACACCACTGCAAATAAAAAAGTCAGTGCTAAAGCTGCAAGGGGCCAACACAGGGGGGAAAAGCCTCCACAGTAACAGAGTAATATTATACTTATGCTCTTTATTTTTCTTTCAAAAAGTGCATGTGTCATATTGAGCTCCCATCTACAAATAGGAATTGAGGCTTTATGCACGGCAGCATTTCTGTCTGGCACATGAACAGACGGCCCCAATGGAACCAATGTCTCATCTCTCTGCCCCAAAATGGCATGGTTGTTAAGAAGGAAAATACGTGAGATGAGAGGCATGGATATCAGATTATCATCAAGTAGCACCAGAGCCCCTGGTATTTTGTCGAAAATTTTGGTATTAAATATCGGCTTCAAAGTGGCTAATTACGCTAAGTCCCGATTTCATGGTCACAGCTGCAGCGCATTACCAATCACAACAGCTTGACGTACGAGACCGTTGTGGTTTCTCTGCATGGGGAGATGCTGTGGCTTATCTCTGCTGGTATCAATGTCACTGATGCTCAGCAGAACCATCTGTGCTGATAGCTCCATCTCATCCTCATCAGCCTGCAGTCAGCGCAGATTCCACAGGTTTACCTTTAGCTGGGACTGTGTGTGTATGTCACTCATGATCGCTGTAGTACTATAGTGGATTTGACCCCATCTGTTTTACAGTGTAGTGAACACGCATAAAGGGGACCAACAGGGGTTTGGGTACCTTGAACCCAAGCCCTTGAGCAAGCACAATTCCCTTACACTTGGCCATGGGCTACGCACAAAGTGACTAGGATCATTGTTGACATTGCAATTCTGCCTTGGTGTTAAAAGATAAAAGAACGTGAGTAACTTCACAGATGTGTTCACAACTTTCATTTGTGGCCCCCTAGTGTGCTGTGACGATACTGCAGGATTTTCACCTTTATTTAAAGGTGACATCGAATGCTTGTATCACATATATGTTAGTTATGGAGGTCTACTTACATATATTAACTTGTTTTCATGGTTAAAAACCTCCTAGTCGCTGCAAACGAGCTGATCAAAATATCTCCTCACTGACGCTCTCGTCAGCCGCGCTGTTTCAGACCAAAACCACACCCCCAGAACGTGGACTGTGTTGTGATTGGCCACCCAACGAGAGCTTTCCCACTGTCCTGTGATTGGCCAGGTACCTGGAAGTGACGTAATTGGTAGGCCAGCTCTCAGATACACAGCTCCCCCTCTGGCACGGTGGATGCTCTGCATCTCAGCAGCTACAACGAGAGTAGTTCTTCTTCTTCTGCGGTTGAATGTACGCAACCGGATGTGCCCGGACTAGTGCCCGCACCAGGAGGCGCTACGGTGGTGAGGATTTCTGATGACATCATCAGCATAGGGAAGTGCCGATCCGCTTCGCAGAGCCCAGGAAAACAACACAACACTATTTTCTCAGCAGTGGCTGAACTGTTTGTTCTGAAACTTTAGGGTTTCATAAACGAGGTAATGACGCAGATACACACACAAACGCAGCGTTAATTGGAGCTTCCGGTCTATGTCGCCTTTAACAGCTTCAGATTCATTGTCATGGTTAAATGGCTTGTTGTGGAGAGACTAGGGGACTTTGTACACTGTTTTGAGTATGCTGTATGAGTGAAATTGTTGTATCTGTGCTGTTACCTGTCGTGGCCATGCAGGACCCTCTTGCAAAAGAGATGTGTGATCTCAATGAGGATACTCCTGATTAAATCAAGGTTAATTAAAATAACACCACGCCATTTTCAGCCCAACATCTTTTTTCTGACAAGTCGTGAGCGTCACGGGAAATCGCTCTGATTGGCATGTGATATGCAACTGGCAGTCGCTGAGTGTGACATGCCCATGCCTCCCAGATCACGTACACTTAACCAGAGCCTTCTATTAAATGCTTAAACATGTAACAGACTACATGACTCTTCAAACCAAAAGCATCAAACTGAGCGACAGTTTAAAGGGTAAACAAACATCGCCGTCGTTGTTTTGATAGTCCCGCTACTTCCTGTCGTCTTCTAAGTATTTCAAGGACATACTTGGGAAAGGATGTCGTTCTTGTTTGTTTGTTCAGTAGAGTTTTCCCCTCGAAACATGAAATGCTGGATTGTCTGTTCGAAGGCTCGTGAAGAAACATGACAGCACAAGATGGAGGCCTCTGTAAAGCAAAGAACTTAAGTACACACGAAAACCTCAATAATTATGAGTATTATATTCAGTAACAGCCAATAAACCTTCCTAAAACCTTAACACTGACCTTTAAAATCTGAATTCCGTCTCTCTCTCACTCACTCTCACACACACACACACACACACACACACCGTCACTGCCAGTTCATCTCCTCTGTGGCGCTCCGTGATTTCGCTGCGTAAACATGATACTCCGACCGAGAAGCTTAAACTGATCAGTGTCTAATTTAAAGTGACACACGGAGATTACTGTGGTCCAACTCCTCAAAGCACACAACAATCATCGGACTTAGTTTGTCTTCTAATAATGCACGTCTGCTGCTGCTGCTGCTGCTGCTGCTGCTGCTGGCATACTTTTCATTTTCAGAACCAGGCACAATCAAGCTAATGTTTTCATTCTGAGTTACAGTCACTAATAATCATAGGCTTCAGCAGAGGCAGCAGGACACCATTTTGTCTTAGTACTTACAATAACAAGGTGCAGTGCAAGGTCTTTAGTGTTGGGGAGGCTAGATACTGAGAAAACATGAGTTATTGAAATGTTAGTGTCAAAGTCAAAACCAGAAACTACATAATAAACTTTTTAGGGGCGGGACAGACAGATGTGCAGCAGGTGGGGTGTGTACATTATACACCCAAAAAACAAAATTATAACATTATAAAACAATGGGAAAAGGTGCCAAATGTTGTCCATGTTCATGAAATGTCTTTAGTACTCAACTTTCAAGTTCACTTTTTGAACTTTTCAGCTCTGCGACTAATAAAGGATCTTATCTTCATCTTAATCTAAATTCACTATACAAGTGTCTGACGTATATGTGAGGAAGAGGATGATGACGAGAGAGCAAATGATCTTATTGGGAATAAATCTGCCTCCTGTGAAAAGGCGGTAGCTGTTTACACCACTGTATTTTAACTTTGGTGATAATATTTTCCCAGGTGGTACTTGGTATAAAACGTTTGAGAACCACTGGTCTAAACTTTCCACTCCTCATGAAAATGACATCACACGGCATCATTTTAAGCAGCGCTCACATTTAAAGCTGCAATATGCGACACACTGCCTCTGCCAACATTTCAGCGTGTTGTGCAAAAGGTTGAAGACCAGGGGACTCATTTATAAAACTGTGCACAAGGTACGCCTACAAAGTTGGTGTACGGAATAATATTGTGATTTATAGAAGCATGCGCACACACGTCACACGTCAGTGTCTCTTTGTAAATCACAATCAACTCACAATTCAGCGCAAGGATGCTGAAAATGCAGAAGGTGAATGGTTCTGCAAACTGTGCCACAGAAGGATTCGTGGGGTGAGACGTTGTCAAATTGATTTGTACGTACAGTAATGATCATGAGAAGCGCGCCGATGCTGGATCCAGTGTGGCACAGAGAGCCGACAGGACAGGAACCGGCTCACAAGCTCTGACTGTTCTCTGAGAATTCTCTCCCTCTCTCCCTCTTCCATTGGTTCTTGTCCTCAGAGACAAATCAGCTATTTTGAGTCATTGTGAGTACATTCTTTTTATTCTCACCCCATCTGACTGAGCCTGAGCGGCTTCAGTTGTTGGAATTAAACTGTAAATAGCAGACTGTTGTGCACAATGATATCAATAATAATAAAAATAATAATAATGCATTTTATTAGAACAGTGCATTATCTAATCACATCCTTCACAATAAAAACCTCTTCTATAATGCGGGAATTAAATAAATCTCACAACATGAAAATATCATTTAGAAGCACAGAACACAAATCTACTGTAGATCCTTGCATAAGTGATTTGTCTTGATGTGTCTCAGTCCACAAAAGCATTTAATAATTACAGCATTTATTTAAAATGTCATCTGTGTGTGTGTGTGTGTGTAAGCAGGTGTGCATTTCCGAGAGTATGCATCAAGCAGGTATTTGTTTATTTGTTTAAAAATACGCCTCATCTGTGTGTGTTCAAAGAAAATCTTGTTATGAGCAGTAATAACTGGATATATTTTTTTTATATGTATGTATTTGTATTTAAACATACAGTATATGCAGAGAGGATGAGAATCTGCCACATTTTTTTCATTTTCACCAACTTTATAAACACACCTGAGCAAAAAGTTCTCAAAATGTTCTCAAAATCGGATTGAATGTTGTGTAATTTGGAAATACGTCACAGTTCAAAGTTCACTTGGCTCTTCTATTTTGTGACTTCTGCCCAATTATTGCTACTTTATATCACTACTAAAATGCAATATAAAATGAATCATAAGTTTGACTCAACAACACATAGGAAGACGATGATTTTAAAGCCTGAATATGTGACCTATAATTACACACCCCCAGGATGTCCATATAAGGAGTTAAGTATTAACATGGGTTAAGCAGTTTCTGGTTATTCATCCCTCTGCCATCTGAGTCGCAGTTTCCATGAAGGACGATGCTGTTGTTTTTATAAATCCCAAACTTTATGCCTTATTGTGTGCGTACACAACCTTTACGAATGACTTTTTACACCAACATGTAACAAAAAGTCTCTGAAAGCATTGAAAGCATTCACACAACTTGACCCGTGCACTGACACAGACTCACGACCAGCTCGTTCAGTGGGTTTTAATAATACATGTATGTGTCCCAAAGGATTTGGATTCTGTTTGCCATACAACTATAACTAATGAAGTGACCGAACTGGCACAGGCACGACATATATAGTTTTATTATTATAACAATAATAATAATAAGAAGAAGAAGAATCAGACTTATTCTGAAAATAAAGTTTTTAACATTGTAATGGTGTTTGACAGGCATTAAGTGGAATCCCTCGGTTAAACACACAGTCTGAGTTTAGATATATACAATATATAATAATTTATAAGTTATTTTAAGGTAAATTCAAAAGGTTCATTCAAAATTTCATGTTTTAATACCGTGTAATAAATTCCATTTGTTTCAGGTTCAAGTAAATGAGTAATCGTTTGAAATAACTGTGATATCAATTGTGACCCAAATAATCATGATCAGTATTTTTTTCCATAATTTACAGTACACAATACGACATGTACAGTAATAAAAACATGGCATATGAGGCCTTTGATGAGAAAACTTGTCCTGGTCAGTTTTCATGGCACGTAGCAGCAGAACACACTGAAACTCGACATTTATTGGAAATGCAGCTGCTCACTAATAAAGGATCGTTGCCTTGAACCCGATAATGAAAAAGCCAGAGAAGTGTTTTGGAAAGAAAAACGATTCTCATACACATCTGATAAAGAGAGTTTGTGCGTCGCAGCTTCATAAATGTGTCTCCTCCTCACAGGAGTGAACTCCATGTGGTTGCAGATAATATCTTATTTTTCTTGTGTTCAAATCAAATACACAATTAGTCGAAATTCAGTGACGGTGAAATACAGTCGGCGACAGCCGCGCTTGGTGAAAATGAGCCGGGAGCCCAAGCAAAAAACTGATGTGTTTTTCATATGTTATTATTATTATCTGTATAATAAGGCTTTTTCCAGTGACACACACACACACACACTCCTCTGACAGTGTGAGTATCCCTTTCCATCAGCCAACCTAATATCATACTTTTACCCTGTGATTCACCCCCTCTGTTCAGCTGGGCTCATATCGTATTTAAAGTCGTGATGATTGAGTCCCCTCTGTTGATGGCATATTTCTCATTTAGGTTAAATCAAAGAGACATGGTGTCAGACCTAACCACCGCTCATTACCATCATCACTGGAGTACAGGGAGCAATTTACCTGTGGAGACGTGGTAATGCCAAATGGAAATAGGCAAGAGCAGGAGCTGAAATGATATTTTTAATTATGGAGCACCTCTCTCAGCGTTCCCATGCTGTTACCAGAGCCCGCGACGCCCTGGCCTCATTTCAGTATTTGCGTCTCATCAGAAAGTAGAGCAGAGCAGTGCCGGAGGAATGAGAGGTGAGGGTGGTGAGCATCCTCGCCCGGCGACCCCCTCAGGAACAAACAAATCATAACAAGCAGCGGCGGTGGCGTGGCGGAAAGTTGATATTGCGTTGATTATCTGCCTAAGCGGGTGCCGTCGACTCGTTTTCCCATTTACTAACACTCTCAAAGGCTTCAATCAGCAGCTTGAGTCTCGTTTGCCTCTGGTTTGTGCTGTTGTTTCTATTACAGAACTGTAGAGAGGAATAAAGTACTGACAACAGCAGCATGAAGGTGGAAACTAATACAGTGAATCCCAGCTAATGAACAAGTGCTGTCAAAATGAACTTATGAATCACCTATGCCTATGTCACACTTGGCCTTTGGAAGTAACACACCAGGCAAAGTTCATGAAAACACTGGATTCACTTTCAAATGAATTGATAACACATAACTTATCAAGTCATGTTTATTCAAACTGAAGGTAGCAAGTTATAGAACTGTAGCGACAATAAAACTATGCGCTATGAAGCTGAGTTGGCCCTGAACCGTGAAGCATGCGTAAAAACAAAAGTCGAATGTGAATTTATCAATGAAGCCACAAGCCTGTGCCCAATGCCGGAAGTGACATCTTCAAAAGTCAAAAAAAGGTTTTAGCTCCTAAAATAACCATGTAAATTGCCTGTATTTATATAAGGGAAGACATGATATCTCAAACTCGATTTCAGTCCAATTTTACAGTCATTTTTTAGACCTTTTACACTGAAGCTGTTAACACACATTCACACACAGTCTTGCCCAGAGACACCTCAACATATAGACAAGTGGAGCCAGTTATTTAACCCTCAACCTTCCAGTAACAAGGTGACTAGCTTTATCACTGATCCACCACCACTCCAAGACGTGAGGATCTCTATACACGATGTGATTGGCCAAACCCGAGTTTGGATTTTGCAGCTCCCGAGCTAACAAGGAGTTACTAGACGGAACCTTGGCTGCAATTAAAATTTGCTGCTAGGGTGAGTCTAAATTTCTAGGCTACCCTAATACAATTTTATGTTCACTATATGCAAAAGATGTTGTTAAATATATCGCTAAAGGCAGCACACATCGGCTTTCACCGATCTACCGTAGCCACTCTCACTCTCACCCTCTCACTCACACAGCTCTGTGAGTGAGACAAGGCGGCGTCAAGCTGAGGCAGACAACGAACACAGTGCCCCCAACCACACACAAAAACAGATTTTGCACGGACACTGCACTAGTACTTTAAAAGTCAGGGAACTATGGTGGCTTTCACATACCAGAAAGGATGGAGACACAACTTCACAACTACCTCCACTTTCTTTACCATTTCCTCCTTCTTCCTTTGTATTCTCTCTAAAAGTTTATTTTGAGGGGGGGAGTTGTCCTTGACTGAACTGATATCACATGATGTGTACAGCAAAGGTCTCAAACTCACGGCCCTCAGTTTATAACCTGCGGCCCTACACTGTCAACAGTATGTTCATCATAATAATAAATTCAACATTTAATTATAAATTAGCTTGTCTAGTGTTTTAATCAAAATTGTCAGTTTAATCTTTTGATTCTATTTTATTTCTGTCCATTTTTGTTAGATGAAATCATTTTCAGTTTGATGTCATTCCATCCAAGTAAACTGATTTTTTGAATTTAGGCTATACAAAAAAAAAATGAATTCATTTAATTGTTTTTTTATTGATTTAAAACCCGTGACAAAAGAAGAATGAAGAGACTCAGAATTACTATGACCTATTTGAATCAGTATCTCCTGGATCTTTAAGTCAGGATTAAGGTACAGCTAGTTCAAGTCAGGTTTAAGTCATTCAGATATCTGTGCGTTGTTTTATGTCTGTAAAGAGGGTAGACTGACATAGGTTTTCTATGGACAATAATTGATATGTGGCCAATTCTCTTATTTCCTTCATCTGATAAAATATAACTGTTATAATATAATAACAAAAAATGATTTATATAGCACTTTTCCAGTTTGGATGACCACTCAAAGCTGATTTACACTACATTCACATCCATCCACTTACATCTTTCATACCCTTACACATGTTGCCGGCACAGCCGTCAGGAGCAGTGTGGTGTTAGGTGACACATCAGCACTAAAGTAGCCGAGAATCAAACCCACAACCTTCCAGTCGCGGGTTTGAGCTACAGTCGCACTAGTACTGCTCTGTCTCTGCAATCTACATCTTATGTCTGCACTGCAGAACAAATATACAGTAGTTTCAAAACATGCAATATGGGGATTAAGTAAATTGAACACTCTAAACTGACCGTAGGTGTGAGAGTGAGAGTGAATGGTTGTTCGTATTTAGTTTATACATATACTATATATTATATATATTTTTTTTAAATCATAAGATTTTTGGCCAAATTGTCAGGCTCTACTTGAGGTGGCTTTTTCTATTCCTTTGAAATGTGGACATATTTGCACGAGGAATGTACATTTTGGCCTGATGGTGGCGCTGTAAGCTGACTACCGGTCACATCCATCACCTGCAAAGGGAACGTTCCATTATTTCAACATTATCTATTAGAAATCAAACACACGCACATCCATGTATACACACCAATGACCTCACGGGAGCCACGTTCAATGACCATACCATTACTTTTATTGTAGATATACAGGGCTACAATTATTTTTTAAAAAAGAAAAGAAAAACAAAATTCAAAGGTATTTGTGATCCATAAGGTGCAGACCGCAAACCACTGCAGCACGGTATTACAGTATGAGTGAGTAGTTCATTAACTATTCCATATTATTCTATGTCCCTTAAACATTTGCTGCAGGTTGTAATGGCCCATAATTCCTCATATACTGACGACAGTTCATCACTGGGTCAGTTTAGCTCCGCTCTGCTGGTGTTCTGCGTGAGAAAAAGTCTCCGTCAGTTCTCCGTGCTGGCATTAGGACACTGATATTTCTCCTCCACCCCGATCTTACCGTCTCTGCGACATCGTTCACACAGTGTGACTGATCCGTAAAGGAAAAATCCACCCAAATACACTGTTGTGGAGACTGTTGGACAGTCCTAACAGCATCTGAATCAAAGTAGTAAATGGGTTTTTTTAACTCATTGTCACAGCTGTCAACAGATAACTTTTAACATTAAACCTTTGATACTTGGGGCTAGTAGTTACTAATCAGCTTTTAAAGTGTCTTAAAACACAAACTCATTGGATAAATGGGGTTAGGGTTAAATTAAATGCAGGCAGAAGAAATACAGTAAATGACTAATATGCTTATAATTACTGCATAAAGCTGTGCTGTTCTTCATATAGCTTATAAAGGAGGTTTATATTTGTAAATGTTTTTCTGTCAAGAAATTCAGGTCTATTATTCTGCATAGGAATAGTTTTTTTTTTTATGTGAGGTTCTGACACATGCTCACTCTCACTAGAAACATGACTCCACACATTAAATCAAGGAAAAACTGATTTCCAGTCACTTAACAAAAGGCTCATCTAATAAAATCTATTCTTGTTTAAGTCTGTGATATCTTTAAAATGTGTTTGCTGCTTTATCTCAGCCTTTTCTGACTGGAAACTGGAGTTTGTGTCTCTTTTCGTTTTTACACAAGTGCCAACACAAGTTATAAAACAACACGTTCGAACATACTGACGGAGGCAGCGCTGGATCAACAACTCCTGTGTCTTGATGTAAAAATCACTTATTTTCTCGATGGAATTTGGCGTGGGAGAGTAAGTGACACAAACTTGCGCTTCCAGCCAGAAAAAGGCTGTGAAACAGCGAGAAACAGCTTAAGAACATTCTTCAGATGACGGAGACTGAAACAGGCGTAGACTTTTATGAGGTGAGATGGCAGTGTGCGCTCCTGACTTGTAAAAGAGCTACTGTGCGTCATATACATTTGAGGCTGGGTCCTGTTTTTGAAGCGTCAGCCAACAAAGTTGTAGTCTACTAAAGGTTTGTGTAAAATGGATTTTGGGATTCCCTACAATCACAAAAGGAGACAGCGTTGAACAATAAATCTCACTAATAGTTGTGATATCATGTTTGTATACAAAAGGAACACACATTAGAGCTGAGTTCCATTACTTCTGTTCTGTGAAAGGTTAAAAATGTTAAATACATAGCTTATCAAGCTTCTGTTTTGTTGGCTGTTCCTACAGTTGCATTTGAGGACTTGTTAGAAATATTTGATGCTGCCTTCAAATGGGCTTTATTTCCTGTGTTCAAGTGACAAGCGCAACAATTAAACACTCCTTCCTAAATCTCACAACCTGCTGTTTAGTGCAAGTTTCCTGACAGCACAAAGTTCAAGGGAATGTGGTGCGATAACAAATTTGAGAGTTCTTCAAAGCGACAGTTATGCTGCTTTGGCGTACACCAACAGCGTAGCAACACATCTACGGTAGAAATAGACAGTTCTTTGACTAAAAAGGCTTCAGACGAGGAGAGAGAGGAGACCAGGGGAAATATTTGTCTAGAGGTTTCCCCAATGAAGAGAACTACGAGCCACTAAAAGGCTCCAAAACAACTGGGAGCTACGTATTTTAGCTTAGACGTACGCAGTCATAGTTAGAGGTTGACACATCTGGGTTTTTCTATAATTTATAAGTTTTTGGGGGTGCATTTACTATAGTTTTCTTGCATTGGAAAAAAATAGGATGAAGTTAGTAAGTTAGTGACTTAACATTTACCAAGTGTCTGACGGCAAAACTGAACGATTTGCAATAACTGGCATATAAATAAAAGAATCAGTGGACGTTCTTTAAAAAAAGAAAAGAAAAAAAAAAGCCAAATATTGGCCTGATTAATCGCTCTCCCTAAATGGATTCCAGTATTTGAGTGGATTTTTCCTTTGAGTTCCAAATAAAGTTGAACAAAGGGAGAAGAATACAGGCTGGGAGTTTTGCCGGACTGACTGATCCATATCAATAGTAGTCCAAAGAGTGTTCCAAACATGTTTAAGGCAGGATGTCAGTCAGAATTTTTACCCCCCATTTCAGTGTATTTTTCAGATGTCAACATGCAGGCATATATGTATCCCCCCCCCCTTCTCTCATATCCATTTAAAACAGGGCTGTGTGTACCAGCAATTGAAACAGCAAGGAACACTGAACCACAAGTCCTCTTTAACATGACGGCGGCGGCGGCGGCATCATCATCATATACACACTTCTGTATCCTCCATCTGTCGCACTTTGACGTGAGGTAAAGTATGGTGCCCAAGTGCAATGCTCAATTGTGCTACATGTACAAAAAAAGGAAAAAAAAAACAACAACTCCGCCAGTAGAACATGTAGTCCGTTCTGAATAACACAGGACTACCTTATCTTCAGCACTCCAACACACCACCATTGTTGCTTTCAAAATAAAATACAGGAAAAAAGAAAAGAAAAACATATGAGGCTGTTGGATACTGACATCACCTGTGGCTGACAAGATTATGCGTGACCCTTAGTTTCATAATGCAAACAAAAAATAGAGTGGGTGTGGCACCATATGAGTGATTTCACATTTTGTTCTTGTTTTAGTAATCCCTCCCTCTGTTCCTCCTGGCATTTCACTGATTACGAGTGTGTTAAGCCAGCGAATGACCATGAGTGTGTGTGTGTGCGTGTGGCCACATCCTCCACAATCCTATCAAACAGCACAACTCAGTGTTGAGGGTTTGTGTGTAAAGGTCAATACAGAGGGTCAGATACCTGAAGTAATGACAGATTGCACTCCAAACCTGAAGAACAGCGTACTTAAGTTTCATTCTAACTGAGGAGTTTTTTTTTTGTTTTTGTTTTTTTTAAGTGTTAGAAAAAAGGTGCTATATGCAACATTCTGCTTTACACGACATCAGGAGACAAAAGTGTTGTATGTAAATATACAGTAGAGGGCTGATGTGAGGTTGCACTCCTGTGCCAGGTTGTTATTGAGCCTCTGCTTTGGTAGCCAGTCTGGCAGTTGCATTCAAGTACTGTAGGAAAAGCTGGACACTGTATATAAACATGCTGCATTAAAATGGGGTTCTTTACTATGTTAACTCTTTGTTAATTCAGAAAATTATTAAAATCTGTTGATTTTCAATTTGCCTGCCTTCTGAAATTTGATTGAACAGTGTTGCTCAAACCTAAAATATACAGTTTTAATGATTACCGTGTTATATGGAGCAAAGAAACCAGAAAATATTCACATTTAAGAAGCTGAAAAACACCAAGACCAATTAATTGACTATCAAGAAGTTGATGATTAATTTAGTAATGGATTGATAACTGAATAATCATTGCAGACCTATATTACAGTACACACAGGTAGTAACAAGTCACACATTGTAAGAGGGACTAGCTCAAAATATCCAGGTAAAATCATCAGATTTACTTCCACACAAATCTTATTTTTTTAGCTTCAAAGTCTGAAGACAAGGAGAGAAATAAGATTAAGCTTAATACTGGTCTGTCATTTCTGCAGTTGCTCCTCTTAAGACTTGTGGAAAAACTTGATGCATATATTGTGTGACCGGCTACAATAAGCATGACAGCCTTTACTGGCACTAGCTGTCATGATTATGACTTTTTTTTTTACCAAAATATTTAAAAAAAAAATTTAAACCAAAATAAATTCAACTGATTTGAGTGAAATCTGGCTGGATTTTGAATTTAAAAAATGAACCTAATAAAGTCACAGATTTCTACAGCTAGTGTGGAGAAAATTGCAGAAGCAACAAGTATTTTTTTAATTTAGCCTGACGATAATTGGAGCAGCCATATGTCCTTAAATTTATACTTGAGTCAACGCTTTTAGATCAAATAGATATTTGATGCAAGCCAGAGTCTGGAAACATAGCAAAGTGCAGTGTGTTGCATCCATTTCTATCCAATTTAACTGGAGACAAATGTATTGACCCTGTGAGAAACTATATTCCATCTTGAAGCTGCAGAAATCAATACTTGTTTTCATAAGTTGAAAACATACAGCCAAGTTCCTTTTCAACTGCGACTAATACTACAACTTAATCATTGTGACTGTTGAATCAGTGTTGTGTACTGTTTACAAGATGTATGTGGTACAGTACTCACAGTGCACTGAGCAGACACTTGTCCTTTGAGGTAGAAGTATTACTGTGGGATCATGCGACTTGGGCAGTATTTTTAAACGTATGAGTGCAATCTGATTACCTCTACAAGCACTGATTCTCATCTTTTTTTTAAGCCTTGAATTCCAAAACAGATTTTCATCCGACATACACAAATAGCTGTTGAAAGAGTCGCAGGCGACACTCACCCCATCGAAAAATAATCAAGTACGGAAAGGGGAAGGGATGACAATGCAATTCACCTCGACGACTTGATGGCTGACAAACAAGACAACCTAATCAAACAGATTTCAAACTAATTTAAAAGTCAAATAAAAGAGGTATTATAGTTACAGTGCAAAAAAAGATGAGAAATTCAAGCTTAATACAACAACATAGCACCAAAAAAAACAAGAGAAAATGCATGCAATTAACTGAGGTATTCAGGTGAAAAGGGGGATTTTTGATGAGACACAAACGAAAAAAAAGACATTTAGCGAAAGGAGACGAAAAAAAATTGGTATCCTTATCCCTAGGAATTGACTTCAATCCCAATCTTCTCTAGCTTTGGTAGGTATGGGATGTGAGGAACACTGTGTTGAAATTAATTGGCTTTTCTCACAAAAGAAGGTGAAGTGATTTGGAAAAGATTCCATGCACTTAACACCGGTATCCAATTTTGTAGAAAATTCTGCAGCACATTTGTATGAGTGATATGTCTGTCCTCCTCTTTTTTATATCAAAACTGAGCGATACAACTCTATGGAAACACACTGAACGAGCAAGAATCACCAATTCAAATCAACTCACTCTTGGTATCAAAACATGGTAAACCCAGATGCCAAGATAATGCCATGAACGTCTAATGAAAGTTTCTTTCAGACACTCTAGAAATATCCATACATTTTTGATCATTAGCAGAAGCCATCCAGTTGTCATGGTTTATACATAAGCTACAAGAACATGCAACTTCAAGTGCGGATCAAAACTAATTTTAAATTACATTAACAGGGAATGTTGGAATTGCTATCCGTGTCGCAGGATATGAGGGTAACTCTTAGCAAACAAAAGGCCAAGAATATCATTAATGTGGTTTACATTTTTTATATATATTTATATACTTTGCTACAAATATGATTTTGGTGTCAGTGTGACCACACAGTTGTCAAAAATAACAGACCCTAGTGGAATAAGTGCAAAAAAAAAAAAAGAATTAAGAATACCATTTCAAAACAGATTTCAGACAGAAGTGCCACCAGCTTTGTGTTCCAGTGGTATCTGTTAGCCATGTCTGCTATTAGCGTTTTCAAAAACCGCCATCAAACGGACTGGCACTAGTGCACAGGCTGTGGAGTTTAGAGTTTTTTTTTGTTTGTTTGTTTTTTTCTTTTATTCTTCTACATACTTTAATTTACACCTTTGATTTAACTATGTACAATCTAATACTACACAATAAGCTTAAGCCTCCTCATGTTGCAGACAGTTTTTTTTTCTTTAAAAAAACAAATGAGGAATAGGATACTGCGACCTGACCTTTTTTTAAAAAAAAAAACCAAAACAAAAAAAAACACTTAGCTAAATGTTAATAAAGCACTCATGTGATTAAACAAAACACATAGGGAAAGGAAAGATTGTGTTTGCGCAAAAGAAAAAGAAGAAAGGTGAGGTGGGGGGAGTAAAAAGATCCAATGTGAAATTCACTGTGAGATCAGTTGCTTCTTTCGTTGCATCTTCAAACCATAATCCTAGTTGTCTTGGGTTGTGCCATAGCAGGCCGGAGATACAGGAGCTAGCATTGACATCTTGTAAGGAAGCCTACAACATTTCTTTTTCTTCTAAAGCATCAATAGCTTCGGTGCTAATGCTGAGAGCTTGGAGGAGGAGCTCAGTTGTTTTGGACCTGAGGTTGATTGGCTTTGAGGCTGCGCAGAGCTCGGCGTGCCGCTGCAGACTTGGCGATCCGGTAGCTGCGACCAACTCCTTTAAACTTGCCCTTACCAACGACCTCCACCGTTACCCGCACCTTCCCATCATAGGTTCTCTCTGCAGGGCTGCAAACACACCAGAGGTAACAGTCAATTTCACAATATCGGGAGCATTGAAGTGTCTCCATATGAACCCGTGTTGGTTGCTCTGTAGTGGGCAATTGGTGTGCCTGGCCAGTAGGCACCCATATGTTTATGGGACATAAAGCTATATTACAATATCAGTATTGCTATACATATTGATGTGTTACTTCCACACTGAACATAAATAATATCTTACCTTTGCCGTCATAGCTTTCTGTTTATTCAAAGGTTAGCTCAGTTTGCAGCTAACAAAGTGATAACTAGGGGTGAGGGGAAAATTGTGGATATTATATTGCTATCAATTTTTTTAGCATATACATTTTTAACTGATGTTACAAATAAAGAGCTGAAACAATGATGCAGCGATTATTAATCGATGAATCTGTACAATGCTTTTTCCATTTTTATTTTCTTAATTTCTTTGCTCTGGATAACAAAGAAATCAAGGTGTGGACAACACAAGACATGTGAGAACATCATCATTTCCAGGTTTGACGAACACCACTCAACATTTTTTTAAGGTTTTCTGATGTGTTACGGACCAAGCGATTAATCGAGAAAATAATCGACAGATTAATCGATTATGAATATAATTGTTAGTTGCAGCTCTAATAAACATAAACCTTTTTGTGGGTTAGCATAAAAAAAATCAATTGACGTTTCATTCCCCTAGATGGTGCCACGTGCTCACTCTCACTAGAGCTGTTGTGCAAGTATATCACAAAATATATGATATTGCAAATACAGTACTTAATATATCGCAATATCATATCGTGGTGTCTCTGGTGATGCCCAGTGATGGAAAACTGTTATAAGGTATCGCTCTATTAATCAATAGATCACAGTCTTTCCAAACATGTTCAGCAATAATGTTCTCATAAAATGCGTTTACAAACAAATCTATGAATCTAATTTACAGGGCCCTCAAAATCTCGAGTGAACATTTAAGATCATATGGTCTGAATTACTTGAATGGTTGCACTTATTACAGCATTGTAGGTACTACAGGCCCTGGATCCCTTCATTTTACCAAGACAACATTATTTATTGATTCTATCATGTGAGAAGGCAAATATGATTCAAAATGTTTTAGAAACAACTAAAGCTCTAAATGGACTGAAATTACAAAAAAATCAAACAAATGTTGGTGTGTTTAAGTGCTGATCTTGTACCTGAACTTGGCAGTTTCTGGTTCCATCTCGAGCAGCTCTCTCACAGGAGAGCGTGGCACGTTGGCAGAGAATTTCTCTGTTAGTGGGAACAGAAGATTTTGAGTAAGTATGAGACAACACAATCATTTCCTGTCAAATAATTCTTAAATAACTGCGATTAGAGCTTTAAACTCATACAAGTGCTCAAAACTCATCACTTTTAATAAGAAACTATTTGTTTTGGATTTCAAACAGAATATGTTTTTAGTGAACAAGTGAAAAACGGGAATCTTAAATAAGATGGCAATTAATTGTGAGGTCCAGGAATGAAAAAAGATGCACACTCCCCCCTTGCAGCACTTGGAATGTAAGTTGGTGAGAGGGGCAGCATTTTCAAGACACTAATATTAACAATTTTACTCATTCAGGATTATCCCAATATGGAAATTCAAAAACATCAATTTATTGTGGGTGCATTATGACACAATGAGTGATAAAACTGGCTATTGTTTCTTCCCTAGTTATGACGCAAAACATTAAATGATTAAACATTCCAATACAACAGGAAAACAATCCTGCACCAAAAAACTGCTTAATCACCAAGACAAAAAACCCACATTATAAATAAATAGATGTGACTCTTCCTCACCTATAAGTGGCCTCATCATTGGATAGTACACTTGCCACACTGTCTCCAGTGACATCTTGCTGTCCATGTAAACTGCTCCAGCCAGCGACTCAAAGATATCACCCATGGCCTTAGGAACCTCTATGTCCTCCTCCTTCTCCTCATCTTCCTCAGAGCGCCGCAGCTGATGGAAAAATATCCAAATCATAACACACAGTTACAGCTGAGTGATATGGGGGAAAAAAATAATACTCATTCATTTAATTAATTAAGCTGTCTAACAAGGATAGGCATTTCAAGTAAAAATGCTATTATCTATTATCTATTATGCTATTAAAATGCTACAGTCACTGGAGATTATCCAACAAATATTCACATGAGTTTCCAACACAATTGCCTGCGTCTCTGGGTCAGTTTTCTTTTTCCCCCCTCCGAGTTTTATAGGGCTGAAACTAATGATTATTTTTACAAAATAGATTAATCGGTGCAGGTTCTCCCAGTGTGTGTGGGTTTTCTCTGGGTTCTCCTGCTTCGGACGGTTGTTTGTCTCTCTATGAGTACTTCCCACGGTTTTGGTATGCATCAATATCTTAATATAAAAGTACTCGGACTAGCAATGGCAATATTGCATTGTAAAAATAATTAAAAGCAAAGATATAATCAAACCATAAACTTTATTTAAACAATAGTGCACTATCAGATCAAATTAAACAGCAAACATAAAACCACGCAAATTAAATATAAAGTTTAGTACTATCCAATAAAATAAACAAAAATTGTTACCCACTCACAGTAACTACGTACTACAAACTACAACTACGGCTGTACAAAGTTTTGTGAGGGGCCGAAATGTACCGAAATACCGTTGTTTGCTGGTGTGTACTGAACCAAACGGCGTATCAAACTGTTTGGTAAAATACCGAATATTGTTGTGTCCCTAGTGTCCAGGGTGTACCCCGCCTATAACCCCATGTCAGCTGGGATTGGCACAGCTGCCCGTGACCCTCATGTGGAAGATTAAGCGGTAGAAGATGGGCGATTATTTTCTTGATTAATTGCTTGGTCAATAAAAATGTAATGATCGGTATTTCTCAAACTACCAAATTATCTCAAATGTCTTGTTTTGTCCACAAATAGAGCTAATAACTTGTGATCATGCAAGACTGTCACAGTCAAGTCTCAAGTGACTGCAATAATCTGCAAACATTTGTGAAGACACAGGAAGTGACATGTATTTAAAAATAGATCTAAGGATTTTATGGACCAATATCTAATCTTTCAGAGTTTCCTAGTATAGTATATTTTTTCTTTGAGTTCAGGTTTACATTTAATAAAGTTGGTGGATGTGATGTCATCATGTGACCACTGAGGAGACTCAGAAGGGATAAGAAGCCAAAAAATTGTCAGGCCATGCATCAAGTGTGAGAAAAACACAACAGCTGCTGCTGTGCCAGATGGTGGAGGGTAAATATGAAAGTGAGTCAGGGCAATACTTGATGCACAAATGACACACCTTCCTTGAGCCTGGGCACAGCTGAGGACACGAGAGTAAAAATTATACAAAAGACAGTTAAAGGCCAACATGGTACGACTGGTTGGGAGGGACAAGCAACAGGCACAGTACATCTTTAAAAAAAGAAAATAGATTGCCCTATGCATCTGTGACAAGAAAAAACTTGTTCAGTGGCAGCTTTTGTTAGGGCCACAAGGAGCAAGCAGGAGAAGAGAGGGTAACATGTTGGTAGGTTTGGAAAAATAAGAAAATAAACAGTCTATGAGTAATTTTTATATTTTGATAGGTCCTAAAAAAATTGCCAACTGGGAGCATCAACTGTGTTGTTGCTGCTGCTGCCTTTATTATTTATTGTTACTTTTTTTACTTAATTCTATTTAACTCTGAGCATTATGACGTCATTTTTAATTTGTCACAGTAATACTATATAGCACAGTAAAATGTGGCAAAGGTTCACAGTATCAAAATCTGGATACCGCCCAATCCTAATGACATGTAACATAAGTACACAACAGTGTGAATGTCTGTCAAAAATGCACCGATTCAACTTGTCCAGTTACTAAAATTCTCAACTTTTTAAACCTAAACCTTTTGAAACTGCCTATTCATTTATTTTATGGCAAGCTACATTTTCAGTTTCATAATATTGTTGTTATTTTTATTTGATGAACAGTGAGCAGTGAAGTGGTACCATATTACTGCGGACATTTCTTTCAGCTGTTTTTGTACGTGCCTGCTGTCCCCAAGGCATAAAAATACCTCTCAAGCAGAAAGAGCAGATCTGATGCCAAGATGGCCATTTCCCGGCAAATTAAATCCAACTGCATTTTCGCTTAAGTACTGAAAACATTGAAACATATTCGTAAAAACGTAGTGTTTTGTTATTCAGGCAGATCTTTTTAATTCCGACTATTATTTATGGAGGAAATTGACGACAACAGCAATGATTAGGTTTCTTACTTCAGGGCTTTGTTGCTCAGAAATGATGCTGACTATTGTTCTCCGGAGAAACAGGACTCACCTCAGAGTCCATGCCTTGCATCTCATCCTTCTCCAGCTGAAACTGCACAAAGTCATCAATGACACGGAAAAGCTCAGGTGAGATGGCCTTGAAGTACTTGTGGTAGTCATATTTGACAGCCAGAGAGGCAAAGATGGTGTTGTTGACGAGTGCGGAGCGCAGATCGGTCAGTACACCAGGAGAGTGCTGCCGTGGGTCTTCATAAAGGTGCTTTGTTATGAGGTAGTCAAGAATTGCATCACCAAGGAACTCCAGCCGCTGGTAACAATCTGAAGAGAGAGCAAAATAACCAACTTGTGGTTAATTTCACAGAAGTGATTGATACAATTTCACTGCAGTGTCACAACCTCAGACATAAAATTGCAGCGTGTAACTGATATAAAAAACAAATGTCCATTAGATTCAAATAATTTTCAAATTAGTTCACACACTGCTGATTAAGCCTATCAGTTTAACACATCTGCCAAACCACTTTGGGAGGTGGTGGACATGCACTGTAAGCAGAACAGAAGTGTAAATGCAACGAGTCTGTGATGTACCTGAGCTACATGAGCGGAAATACGTTGGTGGCTCAGAGTACAGCTAACGTGAAAGCAGCAACAAAACTACAGTATCGACAGTATTCCAGTTGTCAAAGGCAGGGACATTTCCCGTCTCAAAAAGCAGGAGTCCAAACAATTGCCCACCCTGAGCTGCTGCTCTATAGACCTTATTTTCAGCAGAAACATGTAAGTTGACGCTATCATTTATGTGAAAGACCTTTGGTTTGGCATTTCCGTCAGCAGATAGTTGTGTAGCTTTACGCAGCAGCAAGACAACAACTTTGATAGAGGGGGTTCTCAGGGGTTGATATAACAGCAGTTGGTTTAAGTGAGAGGGTTTACTTGAACAGTAATTATTGATCATCGGCTGCAAATAAGGCCGGAATGTGGATATGAAATGCCATACAAACTTTTTTCCTGCTCCAAGAAATAAGGAAATGCACTGTGGCTAAAAGCATTAGATTTTTAAAAAGCCACTAAAGCGTCTCTATGTCTGTACATTTGACTTTGTTGATAATAACCCTTCAGAAGATCGTCCAGTGCCAGAGAAGTGTCTATATTATGAAATGCTGGTAAAACCTCAGAGGCAACGTCAGCAGCCGCAGGTACAACCACAAACTAATGATTAACCCATTCATCAAGAAAATAATCGACAGATTATCATTTATAGAAAACAATTGTTAGTTGCAGCCCTAGAACAAGGCCATCATATAGAAAAGTAGGGCAGCATTGCAACCACATTAGACTTTGCCTCGTATTGAGACTGGTTCAGACAGAAACAATGTTAACTGCATTGGTTGCTAATCAGACGGCGTTGCTCTTAAAGAGCTGTTGCAAGAGTGGCTGAAGCTAAATTGCTGCAATAACATATTGTCTAACTTCCTGTATCTGACTATTATGACTACTATGACTACAGAGAGACAAACTCTAACCTGTGATTGTGTTGTAATGGTAGGAAGCATGGGTGAAGGCTTGCAGAAGGTAAGCCTTGTTCTGAAAGGTGTAGTTGATCTTTCTTTCAAAGTTCTCGAAGCCAGAAATTAGGTGGTTGTGAGTCCGCTCTGCGTCTGGATGGGCCAGCATGCAACGGGGTGGAATCTTTAACCAGCCATAGCAAAGATCAGTGGCTATGGTCAGACAGTTCTGTACCAGAGCTCTGATTAGGGCCCCTTTCTCCAATGGTAACACCTGTTATCAAAACAAAAGAGAAAAGAAAAAAAAGAAATGCTCATCACTTCAGGACAGTCGACATAATTTGTGGTTGTACTTTAACAGAAATAATACACCATTTCATCAATTATATTTGACTCATGACTCAGCAGAGTGCTGGGCATGGTTATCCTAGTTTAGAATAAGGATAACGGACACAAAGAAAACTGATTTTAGCTAGAGCTTATGCTGCTCACCTAATAAAACTTGTGCAAGCTTAAGTCTACAATGTTTCTGTTATGTGTGTTCTGCCGCTTTACCTTGCTGTTTGACATCTTTTTCAGACTGTAAAATGAAAATCTGCAACCTTACATCACAACATACAGGAGTAATTAATCCACTGCTGCCTCCTCAAGTAAGTTCTAATGTATTATTTTGTGCCTTCCATGTTTTAAATGCTTTGTTCGGATTGATCCAAGTGACAAACTTACCGGACGAGGCAGCAGTAGACAAGCAGCTCCCGTGTCCCTGCAAACTAATGCTGATTTTTTTTCTAAGGACGGTTTACAAAGCAATACAAACTTCACTTTCCAGCGGGAAAAGGATGTCCACAGCAGAATAAAGAGGCAAACATTTTTCTGAGTGATGTTATTACGTGAGCTTTTTGTTAAGAGTAATGTCTCAACTGGTTACCAGCACATGGAGCACATTTTGTGCAGTCGGCGCTGACCATCTGTTAAGTACCTTATAAAACCACACTTCCGGTTTAGCAGAAGCTAATATTTCCCTCATTTTGTGATTTGCTGACAGTGTTTTTTCTGTTTTTAAAATTCTTCTATCAAGTGCGCACACCATATTCCAAACTACTCAATAGAACAGTAAAATACACTGTCTATCCTTTTCCATGTTTCTGTAACCTACAGCTTACTGTGGCTTTCCAGCAATAATTAAAACCATCTTGCTGATAAAATGGAATTACATGCTGTATGCCCATATCTTATCCTTTTGAGCAGAACTTTTTACGATGATCATTTTAGCCTGTATTCATTTGCTTCTCTTTTCATTTACTCTAGGCTTTTTCCTATTCAGATTTGATTATCGTCAGTGCAATACTGACACAGAACAGTATGTTAGGTCATCGCTCACCTTGAGGCCCAATGAGCAAAGGAACATTTGGGCTGCTCTCTCTCCACAGCTGGTCAGGTAGCAACCAAGCAAAGCCTCCACACAGTCAGCAATGCTTTTGTCTGCAATGCACTGCTCTGTGTGCAGGTCATAGGAGATCGACTGCTTGCCGAGCTCAACTCCACAGTTCTCCTCTGATGGATTCCAGAACCCCACCACAAAGTCATCCTCCTCTCCAGCCTTGCTGGGGTCCAGGTAGCACATGGCATCCCACGAGCTGTAGTCAAACTCCTCCACTGATGGCCCACTGGATGCTGGCTCTGAGGGGAAGTGGGCTGAGGTGGGATGGAGGGGCTTCTTGGGGGCCTTCCACTCGTATGGAGACTCCATGGAGGGTGAGGAACACGAGGCCGGAGTGGGAGAGGGAGGGAAAGCATTCAAAGAGATCTTCTTAGCAAAGGCGCCAGATCCCAACAACATGTTATCGATGAATTTAATGTGCTCCTTGTAGTATTCCAGATCGTCTTCCATGTTGACTTCATCTTTTGGCTCATCCTTGAGCATCACATCACTGTCCTCGTCTACCTCCTCTGCCTCCTCTTCATCCTCGTCATAGACGTTGTCCGACTGCCCATTGGCCAAAAGCTCTTCTTTGTCCTGGATGAAGGACACAAACAAGGAAAACCAAGTGACAGTTAAGAAAAATCTTCATGAAAACATTTAATCAATTGCAGAGATACCAACACCCGTTATATATTTAACACGGTAACTAATATATCAGTGCTAGTGTTTCCTCTGTATTCATTCAGCAGAGGCACAGAGGACGGTAGTAACAAAGAACAAGTACTAAGGCTGTCACAGTGACTGATAAAATTAAACACCATAGTGGGAACAAGGCCACAGCAGAGAATGGCAACCCACTATCACAACCACAAGTGACCTCAGCACAAATGTGGCCCAGTTCAGCCCCCCAACTGGGTTTGAGAGTGCAATAACACTCCACACCATGCTCTTTTGCCACTCTAAATCAAAGCAGAGGAAATTCCCTCATTGCAACAAAAACGTAGTGTACTGAAGAGGATCTTCTCATGTATCTGTGCTTTCTGTACGTCTATGCATTTTTCTGAGGAGTTTTTTCTTTTGCTCCCTTATATCTGTACTTTGTACTTGTGACTTAGGTTGTAGTGCACGTAAACTATTTTTATTTTCATTTCTAGGTGTAACAGCAGCAACCAGGTGGATGAAGAAAGTGAACCAGGAAACATTCTGACGCTCATACGTAATATGTTACGTAAACAGCACCACAGCTGGAAAAATGTATAGCTGCATGAACACACTACTCAGTTTTTGTTTAAAAATGCTAAATTGTGTTCCAAGGACACACTACCTCAATGTTTTTGAGACCCAAAAATGTAGATTGTAAATAATCCTCGCTTTGTTTTAGTTTAAAAATGAGGCAATTTATTTATTTTTTTCTCCAATTTAAATTGGGAAGAAATGTTGACCTTTCAAAATGATGACACAGTATACTTCCTGACTGGTTACATTAACGCCTACTTACGGTTTCACCGCGTCATTGGTCTCATCACAAAAATTCCTAACTGTTTTCCCATGTCAGTAACACTTTCTGAAACTAAGTAAACAATTGCAAAGGAGAAAATCAACATCCTGGTATCACTGACATACACATGCCCAGTGTATCCAAATGGTCATGTTTTTCCTTTTTAGGTGTAATGGTATGGATGCAGATGGATAGCAGTAAATAGCTTGTCTTAAGACAGATTGTATCAACATATTTTGTGGTACGGGTGTAGCCGATGAGACACACAGAAGCAGATTACTGTGTTTTAACAGGGCTTTGAAGTGTGAGGACATGTTGCAAAACCAGCAATTAGAAGGACAAAAACAACAGGGAACAGGTTTAAAACACAAAAATTGGCTACGATTTATAATAAATCTTGTATTTTGTGTACAGTTCTGAACAAACAACTGCAATAATAGAGTCACTCAAGTGTTGAGGATCTTTGATGGTGTATTTTAACGTAGGCACTAGAGATATTTCTCAAGAATATACTGTATCTGCATGATATGGGCTGTGGACCTTAAAACCAAGACAAAAGTTATGTGTCCACAGACAAGGTAGAAGCCTGCCCTCTAGTGGTCTGACAGAGTCATACCACTCAGAATCCAAGAATAATCTATGAATTAACTTTTTGTCAATTCCATGTATTTTTTATCAATAAATAGACAAAATTATAAAAAAAAAGTCACAATAACAATTTTAAGCCCAATTATTTGTGTTATAGCAGAATTTTATAGTCATTGTTATTGTTTCTAACCCCACGTAAATATCCTTCATTTAACTTTAAAAACCTAAAGGTAATAAGTGTATTTTAAGATCATGTAATACAGATCATAAACATTAAATATTTTATTTTAGAGTGCATTTACAGTGTTTTGTCACTCTCCCTTGAGAAGCACAAACATCTCAAAAGAAACCCAGAGTCCAGAGAAACAACCTATGTACAGCTTTATATCCTTACCCATATCAACCAGTACTACCCTAAAGCTTACTTATTAGCCAATACATGCAAACCTCATCAATAACCAGGGCTGAAAATCTTGTAGCGTGAATAACATTTAATAGTTAAGCAGAACCTTTACTGACCGATGAATCCGGTATGTCAGAGCTTTTGTCCTGGTTGACCACATAACCAGGAGGCAGCCAGTTAACAGGGGGATCAAAGATGGACACCACCATCCTGCTTGGGAGGCCTTTCTTCTTCCCCAGACGATACAGGTTACAGTTGCTCACCTGGGTAACAAAGTCAGGTTTAAACACAATCGTCAGTAACACAGGACCTTCTGGAACTTTTTTCACTCATGCATCTCATTCTTGTTTACAACACACATGCACATAATGTTTTCTTGTCAAAAAAGCCCCTGCATACCTACAAAAGTTCATAAAAAAGTTTCTAAGTCCATATTAGTCCAAGCTCCCAACATTTTCCATCTATTCTCTAAAATCGTGCATTCAAATTGGGTTGCTTATGCATAGAGAGTAAATTTGGGACCTTTTAAAACTTAAGTTCACTGACGACTTGGAGTTCAGGATGTCCTGTATGCTGTAATTTGCAGTTCACAAACAAACCCAACAGTAAACATGTGTAGTAATGAGGTGCACTGAGTAAGAGTAGGTAGGACTGAAAGTTTTTTTGAAAGCACAATACTATTGTTAAAATAAAGTCATGAAACGTCACCTTCTTGCTGCGCATATAGCTGAGTCGTCCCTCATGAGCGTCAGGGTAGGTACAGAACAGGTATGTGGTGATGGCGTGCTTAAGAAAGGAATCGCCAAGCATCTCCAACCGTTCCAGATTGAAGCCGTCACTTGCATTTGATAGGGTCAAGGCCTGCAAGATGAGGCCTGGGTTGGGTCCCAGACTTTTGGAGGAGTCCCCTGTCTGGGCTCTGTGCTGGGGGGCAGGGTCAGGAGAAGGTGCTGTGGGAGCGTGGGAACCTGTGGCTGCCTTGCCGCAGACTGAGGTAGCTTTATTTGTGTGGATTGAGGTCCTCTCTGGTGTGCATGTGTCACTAGGCGGTGGAGGACTGGAGCTGGGCTTATTCAAGCTGTCTGAGGGCTGCACAGGAATTGAGGTAGTGGTTTGCATTGATTGGGGGCTCGGCAGCGCAGGTAACTTGGGCTGGGAGCGTTGGCAATTATCGTGTTGGTGAAGGTGCTCGTCTTTATGGCTGCCTTCTTCACAGTCTGCGACGGGGGCAGTGCCATTAGTGAGTTTTCTGGTGCAGGTGGCATCACCAGGTCCATGCTCAGGTACAGAAGAGTGGTGACTGCCGAGTTGTGTTAGGTTACTGGTGTCAGGGGTTGTAGTCTGGTGCGTGCAGTGACCCTCATTATCCTCACTATCCTCATTACAGGACTCAGGACAGGAGATGAATGTCTTGCTGTCAATTGATCTCTTCCAGCCGAAGTCCAGGTTTGGATACCTACAAAATACAAACAGACCATCTCTATATTAGAATGTTAGGATAAGTTCTCACATAAATGTTCAAAGTCTTACGATACAGTGAAACAAAAACCTTTAAGAGGTGGTTTGTATTTATAGAGCACCTTTCCACATACATCCATACAGCAAATCTATGTAGAGCACATTGTTTTCTATCACTAGTTTTTCATAGTTTTTTGTGAGCATTTTCAGCAATAATTTGGACGGAGTTGGGTGTTCGTTGAATTGAGCGGACACAGCAACAGTGGAATAGGAGCCGTCGCACAACGCAGCACACATGCAGTGGAATCCCTTTCCGTCGGTTCCGCTCTGCAGTAGCGTGGTTACCACTCGACATATTTGATAATAATAGTGTACCAAAAATTTTTCTGGTAAACTTGTGTATTCAAACCGTTACAATCCTACTGTTTCATAATCGATTCTAAATAGTTTGACAGAATAGCAATGCATCGGAAAATGGATGATTTCTCTCACCTTTAACACTGACTGAGTACCTCATATAACCTGAACTATGACTTTAAGAATTTATCAATACTATGTCTTTCATGCATGCATTCTTCACGATTTAGAAGTTACCTTCCAACTCCGTAACTAATAAACTCTGTAACTCCTTAGATCGGAAATTCTAGCTTTCTATTAAAGTATAAGAATGTGGGGCTTGCTCCTTTTTAAGGACAACTGAACTAACTTATAAGAAAAAAATTTAAATCAACAGTTAACTTGTGTTTTCTGTATGTAGTAGCAGGGACCTGAATTCAGGAGGGAGGGTTTGAGCTCCCACTCCAGCTTCACTGGCTGTCTGGGCTCTCAGCTCCTCAGCAGTCAGGAGGCAGTGGAGGCGGTAGAGGATGCTGGGCAGACACACTGCCTTCCTCCACAGGGAGGCAGGGATGGGGTGGATGGCACACAGCTCTGGAACCAGGATCTGACAGACAAACATTCACCACAGTTTTCATAGAAATAAAAGTGATGTAGCTGCAAATGGACACTCCCAGACACAAAATGTAGGAAAATTATGTTCAGCAAGTATTCAGGCTTATCCCATTTCAACATTTTGTATGAGGCATTATTATGCTAAAATAGTTCCAGTTCCTTTTCCTCATCATTTTATAATTATTTTCAAATATACAGGGTTAGACACAGATCTAAGGCCTGGCTCTTTGTGGAAATTGATTGGACAATTATTTGTATTTATCTGTTTAGACTTCCACAAACAAGCCCCTGCATTGGCCTATTTGTACTTCCTTTTATCAAAAATATACTGAGAAGGGCATGACAAACTATCCCCATGCTTTGAGATTAATAGAACTTGTGGTTACCAACATATGGAACGCTTCTTGTTTTGTGCTCAACAAGAGACTTTCTTTTTGTAATTTGCAAATTTCAATCACAATGTCGCCAACTTGCTATGTGTAATTTGGTGGGCATGTCATTTTAGTAATACAATTTAGGTTGCAGCACCACTAGAACAAATAAAACAATAGTTATTAACATTTTATTGACAATAAGATGACATCAAAGCATCACCTGTTTGTTCTGCAGACTCTCCCACTTGGCCTTCCTCTTCTCTGCACTGCTCAGCGGTAGGGCTTTGCCCTTCTGGTTCAGGTGGCGAGGGGTCAACAGGTTCAGTCTGAAAAAAAAAAAGAAGAGTTCCAACTTGATCCATGTCCAACAGATGCACTTCATGTATACCAATCAATGCAGCACAACCAGGGATCCTTTTATTGTTCAACTCATTCTTGCCATTTGTAGAAACAGGGCTCTAATTTTCAGCTCGACTACTGTCAGATTAGCTAAAATTCAGGTTTTTGATAAACATGTGGATTATTAGATTATTTAACCTTTGCCAAATGTTTCCCTCTCTACTGTGCAGTATATCTACGAACCACAAGAGAGAGACAATTCATTCACAGTCAGTTACTGCCTTCATAATCCACACTTTCACAGCATTTACTAGACTATCACATGTGAGGTAAAATATCATGAGGCTGGCCATGAACCAATGAAACACAGAGAACAAGTCAAAGAACAGACTGTTGCAACATTTGATGTCATGAGCCTTGCATGCCCGTGCTGACCTGGAGGAGGTGTGATCTACATCCAGTAGTGGCTGGTTCAGGTTGGACAGGTCCAGGTTGTACTTGGTTTTGTAATATTCAGCAAAGGTCTCATATTCGGGTGAAGGAAACTTGCTGAGAGGCGTAAGGTCTGTGTACACATCGGCCACATAGAAGCGATGAGGCTGGTCGAAGTTACGGTACCTGGGCAAAGAACACTAACAGTTATTACATGACTTGAGCCATAAATCAGAAAGACATCAATTGTACAGTATCTGATAAAAACAACAGTTTTTAGTAGTAACTCCAATATCGTCATACGTAGTGTCTCTGACGTTTCTCAGTCATCCACGTCATTGTATTTTCAGGAAACTGGAATTGATTGTTTTCTTGAAGCATCAAAGACTCATCAAATTAAAACTAGTGGGAAACTGTATTTAACCTCTGTGGGTCTGTCCAGTCTAAAGTTGTTATCTCAAACATGCCAGTTGTTTGTTGACTAATCTTGTAATGTAATCTATGTACATTTTAATACCAGGCACTAATCTGGTCAACTATTTTAGATTAACAGGTCCTTTCACAACAGACACATTCTCCTTGAGCAGTATGAATAATTTTTGAACCAGTAACGGAAATTTCCCATCCATTAAAATCTAATTTCCTAATTAATTAAGAACATTGCATGTCAATTTAGTCACCATTAGTGTTTGAAGCTCTTGTGCAGAACTTCTGTGGCCCAAAGAGAATTCTGAGTAATTACCAAATCACTAAACCCCCACACCTCCACTTCCAAGTTGCAATAATATCTATTCCCTAAAATATACATTAGCATTTCTCTGCATTTCCAGCCATACTTAGCTGTCTTGCTTTACTAGCACTATGTTGCTGTTGTGCTCCTGCCTTGCTTAACTCAGTCTTGACATAAAACAAATCACATCCTGTGTGCAGCACAGAAACTTTGCCGGGCGAAAAGAAAACAAAATACGAATTATTTAGGATATCTTTAGGATATCATTTTTGTTAATGATATCCTAAACATATACTGTTGTACGGTATGCATTTTGAACAATACCATGACTTACATTTTTGGTCGTACCACCCAGCACTAACATGAATATACTGAGAAAAACAGACAGTTGCAAGGAGCTGATAAGCTTGATCAGTATTGTGTGATTTTGAACAAAGCTGACCTTTATTTATATTTTAAAGTTGTATGCTACAGTGAATTGATGCCATCATGCATTTTATCTAATTTAATCATGTAAAAAAGTCATTTTCTGGTCAGGGAGGTTAATTCTAGCCCTGTGGTGCAGTCACTGGTACCTTGGAATGATGACGGCATCCTGATAGTCCTCCAATTTGAAGGTGAAGGGGTTCTGCTTGGTGTACTGAGTGGTAGGAATGCCAGTGCGGGCCTCAGACTTCTCTATATCCTCCATGAACTTAAAATCCATATCAAGAGTGTCGGAGTCCCCAACTAAACAGAGCAACAAGAGAGGAGAGTGAGGAAATGTCAACAGTAATGAACTGACAAGGTGTAGCATCTCTATCATATTAACATCTAGTAAAGTAGTCCATCAGGTTTGACAGAGGCTACATCCATACCACCATGTTTTCATTTGAAAATCACACCTGAAAACATCAAGTAACAGTCATACATTGAGCATGCATGTGCTGGTGTAAACATGAAGTAGATTTTTCTCCCCTGTAGTTTCAGGTACCGCTACCCAGAAAGAACAATAGTGAAAAGTAAGAGCAGGGATTTATTTTATTAGACCAATAATTAGAAGAAACTGAGACTGAAAGTAGATTTGTATATAATGGATAGGTGACACTGGGCGGTAGAGATGCCCAGTTGGCGGTTACACCCATGGATACTGCGGATAATCCGTTGGGAGGGTGGATTGTGTGAAAAAAAAATTATATTTGGATGATTTGCAGGCAGGTCACGCCCAGAAAAGTCAATCAGCAATATATCAAAAAGACACAAAACTAATATTTTATCAATGATTGCATTTATAAAAAAAAACAGCAAGCACTTAGTGTTTATAAATTTAAGAGGTTTCTTGAATGCATTTTGCAGCTGCTCCTCTTAGCTTAACACACTGAACCCTACATTACTTTCACTTGCTTTCATGTGCTTGAATTTAGAATATTCCAATATTCAAGAAATATAAACATCAAATATTCCAATAGCATTTCTGCTAGAAGTGCCTATTCCGAGGGTTTTTCTCTTTGACTTCTCCATTATCGGATCTCAAACACACTGTAGTATTGCGAATGACAGGCACATTTACAGCAGAGTTGATGCATTTGAAACAAAACATAATAATGTGTGTAGCCTGAGAGGAGATCTTACTTACCAACATTCAGAGGTAGAACACAGTAAGCCGAGTCAGCCAGCGTGGGCTTGAACTCCAGTGCAGGTTTCTCCAGGCGGAGGATGTGGGAAAAGATGTACTGGTGCAGGCGGGTGATGAGGTCCAGCTGGGTGGTGGTGAGGGTGAACCCAGACTTTTGAAGCTCAATGGAGATCGTCACCTCACCTGAGCGAGTGTACACGGGGAAATAGGGGATCTGAATCCAAAGAAAAGCAGCAAAATCTTTATTTATGAGATAGTGTCTTAGATATTACATTAAAAAAACAATATTGCTAATCACTATCCTAAGAAAGGAAAAAGGTTTTGAGCGTACTCGAGGTATGGGTTTGGCAGTCAGGATACCGAAGCACCTGGTGGTGTCCTCCGGTGGGTAGAGCTTCCTCCTGCGGAAATTCAGTTCATCTGGGAGTGGTGTGGTGAGGACCATGCCAATTACATACAGATAGTATGTATGCCCTAATATGGCATAACTGTCCCTCAGACACTCAGGTATCTGAAAAAGACAGGAGGTGAAGAAGCCAAAGACTTTAAATGAATTTCAGCAAAGACACTTACAAAGCAAACTATAGACACACAATTGGAGAAATAGTGTTGTTCAATAACTGGTTACTAAGGGTAAGGCATATGCTTTTTCTTTTATTTTTTGTCATCATGAAATAGTAATATTATATCAGATAGGAGGACAAAAAAAAACAGGTAAATGTATGGACCAAAAATATCAGCATCAATTGCACTGATTTCTGGCATCAGCCTTAAAAAAACATCTGTAGACCTCTAGTCATGTAAGCCTATGTGTATGAAAGATGAGCAGAAATAACTTTCTTACAGCTTTTGGATAACACTGCCTCCTCTTGGTAGAACCAGGGCGTCCTGGAACGCTGGTCTCCTCCTCATCATGAAGGTCCAGTTCCTCCTCATACTTGACGGTCTCTTTCCCCACTGGCATCAGGTGATCATCCAGCTCACCTGGGAGAAAGTAAAAAAAAATAAAATAAAATAAAATAAAATAAAAAGCTAAAATAAATGTAACATCAAGTCCTACAGAGGCTGAAAGTGAATATTACAGTGATAAAGCTGCATTTGTAAAAAAATTCAACTATACCTGATTTGTGGAGTTTCTCGCAGCAAAGTAGTGCAACAGCTTTCTCTGCCAGTCTGGCGCAGGTCATTGTCGGACCCTGTCAAGACATGACATATCCATGATGAATGAACCTGAAGTGACATGGGGTAAACTTCTTCAAAAAGGCACGGTGCAGATATAAGTGTAGCTTCTAGAGTTGGGCAATATTAGGACAATCTGGTATCTTGGATACCACATTGAGAGTTGGCCGGAAATCCAAAAAAAAACAAACAACAGATAGGACAAGGTCCAAATCTACGAGTAACCTCTTATACCGTATGCTGAGAACTGTAGATTTGATGCAAAGACTGTTATGTTCTGCTGTGGGAAAACATCAGCCAAGCAATGCATCAAACAGCACAGCTACATCCACATGAAGGGCATTATTTTTATCTATATGGTACGAGACATAGTCTTAGATATGGGATATCATCATATAATGATAAGGTATGTATGATGACTTTTCCTAGTTTTAAAGGCTGTGGTGTTGATAATTATATCTATTATATTGAATATATTAGTGAAATACACTTAATATTATACATTTAATAGTATATATTGATTAAAGAATAGATGGAATCGAATTAAAGCCTTATTATTTGTATTACAGCAGAATTTGACCATTTTTCATCGTTTACAACAAATGTAAATATCCTTCATTTAACATTAAAAAAACAAATAAATAAATAAGGTATTATCTGAAATTAAAGGTAAGTGTATTTTAAGATCATGTAAAACAGATGACAAATAGTAGATATTTTATTTTAGCGTATTTACAGTGTATTGTCATTCTCCTTCGAGAAGCACAAATGTCTCCAAAGAAAATCTTCCTAAAATATCCACATATTATTAATAAGTCATATTGCCGAGCCTTACAGACATATTGACTTGATTTATATTGTGATATATTGAAATCAAATTGGGTAAAAAAAAAGTATATCGTGATAAGATTATGATGATTTTGTCTCATATAATCCAGTATGTGTGTGCATAAAATGCAACCTTAACCTGGGTTCCTCCTAGGTTTTATTCTACTGTTGTATTTGTCAAACTACTGTATTACACAGTATTAAAAGCCAAGGAGAAGACCCGATTTAAAGAAAAGCAGTAAAGATGCCTGCTATGTGTAAAAGCAACCTCTCTTGTAGTTTGGGCCCTCTGAGTTTTAATCTAGTTTCCAGGACAACTGAAAGCAGCTGATAAGCAGAGATAAAAGGCCACAAAGTAGAAGCAGTTGGAGCAAGAACAACATTTTATTGGCAAAGAGAAGGATTTTGAAATTGATTCTGAAACAGCAGAAAGAGTGAATGGAAAAACTGTAGTAGCACTTTGAATGGCCATGAAGACTAGATAAGTCTGACTGTGGAAATGTGGAGTGAATTAGGAAAGTTTAGTGCATAAACAAAAACTCTTATAATGTAGATTACCTTAACAGGAACTCGCAGAGGGGAGTTGATGGGCAAGTAGAGTGTAGACTGGAAGCATCCAGACTTAATCTCCTTAGTTTTACATTTGGGTGCCAAGTGGGTAAATGGGTCACTGGGCAGCCGAGCACAATACCTGACCATCACAGGAAAAAAAAAACACTTCCAAGTCAATTCATGCGAGCTGAATAAAGTTTGCTCAGGTGATTTTATCAGTAAGATGAGGCTTTCAAGACTTCAAGAAGTTACCTGTTAATGTGTCCAATGGCTGTGTTAATGGTGACTCGAGGACCGCCATCCTCAGATCGAAGTACATAGGGTGGAAGAATGTTGTCATCATCCAGCACCTGCTCCACTTCAAACTCACTCACCTCCACTGACTTGGAACATTTGTTCCTCAGGATCTGCTCAAAAGACAAACAATTCAAACAATCAAATCAAACTGTTAAAAACTAGCCTGAGATACAGACACTCACACAGAATAAAAACATGTTTGCCCATGGGGACAAAGGGAAAAACTTGATATGCCTGCTTTAGTCTACATCATCTTAAGAATAAATTATTATTACCAATTGGGCAGCTTTTACCAATTGGAAGCTCAAGTTATTTTTGCTTTAGAAATTGCTTAGTCCCCACACGAGTCCATAGAAAAAAATCAATGATTTTACACACAACAAACAGGAGTTGATCTCTTCTGCTCCATCAGTCAATTCAAACATATTATTTTGTAGCTAAATCTGGATTTAATTTACCAAAGTGACACAAATTTACCAAGTGAGGCAGCAGTAGACCAGCAGTTCCTGTGTCTCTGCAAGTTAAAAAACTGTTTTCGCTATAGACTTTTGTACGGGAGAGTGAGCAGTTTAGAAACTTGACCACCATGTTTTCACTGAGAGTGAACCTCCATGTCTCAGATTGATTATCAGTGATAGCAGTCAGTGCTGACAGTGCGAGTACCTCATATAGCCACATTGGTTTAATAAAGGAAAAGTATGTATTGTTTTTAGGACATGAAATACATCTGAAAAAAATAATCTTATTTTCTGCAATTATGATGAATGAATATATGTATGGAAATAAAAGTGATATATTGATTATTTCTATTCTGTACAGCACACATTCTGCTCCCAATAGTAGAGGTTAAGCTTTTCACATTACCTGATGATAAACAATTTCATATCATTACTTCGCAGTATAACAACATTTTTGCTGGCATGACACTGATAAGACAGTGCCTGAATGCAACACTAGCTTTGACCATTTCTGAATTTAACATTAGGTTACCTTCTCTATGGCCTTGTATGTGGTGAGATCTTCCTTAAAGGCTTGGGTCCTCTCGGTGTCAGCCAGCATGATGTAGTTGGAGACCGGTGCCCGAGCTCTGCCTTTGGATTGGACATAGGACCTGTACTCTGTGGGCAGGTCAAAACGCACTACCAAGTTACACTTTGGAATATCCACACCTTCCTCCACAATGCTTGTGGCAATAAGGAGGTTGGTTTCATGAGCCCGAAATTTGCGAAGAACCTGTGGGAGACAAAAAAAGAAGGTGCTTAGATAAAGTACTTGGGAGTGCTGCTTTTAGCAAACACATGGCTTTGTATTTCCCTTAGCACAATCAGAAGATAAGATCAAAAAGGCAACTTCGAAATAAATCAACCTACTTTGTATTCTGTAGATCAACTGATCCGTTTAGTTCACATTGACCAGGCCCTGAATTTCTAAGCCGAGTGCAGGTTTTGAATATAAATTCACTAAAAATGTAATAATTATAATGCCAGTAAATACTGTACACAAAGCAGTATCTGACAATATTTAAAGTGCCTGTAAAGTGATAAAAATATCTGCCGACTTTGTCAACCCCCTTGCCAAGTTTGAATGATTATAAAAGAAACTCAAAGTTTTAAAATGTGGTTTCAAATCATGTAAAATTTATCAACATTCTGCTCCGAAATGCTGGGGACATGATCAAGCCCAACACACACCCACAAGCATACTGGTCAACAAGTGGGGACCAAAGTCTGCAAACATTGCTGTTCAGTGTTTGTACAGAATAAATGTAAACACACCGTTATTAAACTTCCTGTTCAACAAACATGTAGAGAAGCAACATTTAGCAGTCTAATGACACAGACACAGAGCTGGTTTAGTTATTAGATGTCTGTCAATATTTTCAAACGACACTTTTCACAAAGCAAGAAACAGTTTAAGAAAATACACCACCATGTTATAATGGCAGTGGTGTTATAATAATTGTTTAAAATGTTCAATGGAACAATGGAATGTGTACCTCTTCTTGTTTCCTAAATTCCACTTCCATCTGTTTGTTCCGTGGCTGGTTTTTGCTGATGCTGTGGCCGGTGATGAAATTGCTGCTGATGTAAGCCAGTTCTGGGTCCTGCTTTCCTGCCTCTTTAATAAGACTGAGGAAAAACCACAGAATAATGCACCGTCAGTGATGACACATTGAAAACATAATACAATTTTTATATGAGCTACAGAAGAACAACCGTGAAAAAACTATTTATGTAAGGTATTGTAGATCCTTGACACAAACATCCCAATAATGTATGTGCATCGTATGAATGCGTTTACCCCCTTAATAAGGCACAGAAATATTTTATATTTATAAGGGTCAAGACAATTACATTTGAAAACATGAAGCTTTTGTAAGACAGCATATTTGAATTTTTGATTTTGACAATTTTGATTAAACCTAACTTGAGCTATCCCTTTAACCTGCAGGAGACTGATGTGCCCCAGCTTTTTTGTTTTGCACTGTCATTTTAGGAGCGGCTTCATGAGCAAATTTACCAAAAGATTAATAAATCTTAGCACTGTTTTGATATATAGACTTTTTTCCCATGGTCTACTGTTAAAAAAAGAAATGTAAGCAGCTTTAAATAACAGAAATGAATAGTCCAAAATTAGAACCCCTTAAGTACAGTTCTCACACCATAATGCTCATAAAAACATACGTAACCCTACCGATTGAGGACAACAGCTGTGTAACGCCTCTCCACAAAGATGATGCCACACAGGATGTTGGTGAAAGGTGAGGGAAAGTTGGCTTCAGGCCTCTCTTTGGACTCCACCTCCTCATCTTCATCTTCATCCTCCGAGTCACTCCAGGACACATAGTTGTCCTGGTTACGGTTGTTGTACCACTCTACGCTTTCAAACTGCTGCCGCTCAAATGGCTTGTATTCGTGCAGGATCTCGATCAGCCGGAGAACCTTCGGGGTGACAAACTTGAGGTCCAGTGCGGCAGGGGAGAAGTGCTCCTCACAGAGGGCGTGCACTTTGCGCAGAGTGGTGTCGGTGAAGAGCAGGAATTTACGGTTGAGCTCTTCCTGCTCATGTTTAATATACTTCTGAAGCTCCCGCACCATGATACCCGCTGCCTTGTCTGCACACCAGGGCCCCAGCACCAGAAGCACAGCCCGGCAGTCACTCAGGATCTGGACAGGACAGGAACATTGTTAAGAGTAGTTTCACCAAATGTTTTAGTGAAGGTGGTTATCAATGATACCGTTCAGAAGAAAATTCCGAGTGTCACCCACGGGGGCTTGCTGGTGCCAATCCCAGCTGACATAGGACACATGGCGGGGTAAACCCTGGGCAGGTCTCCAGTCCATCAAAGACCCATATAGAGACAAATAACCATCTACACTCACACCTACAGTCAATTTAAAAGTGTCCAATTTGCCTAATCCTGAAATCTGCATCTTGTTGGACCGTTGAAAGAAAGCAAGGAACCCAGAGAAAACACTGGGAGAACATGCAAACTCCATGCAGAAAGGCCCTTGTTCCACCCAGGTCATGAACCTGGGTCTTCTTGCAGCAAAGAGAGCGCAAAGAGTTGTAACCACAATGAGCTTTAAAAAAAATCTAATTGTTTACGATGACGGAGCACAAAGTAGGTCTCCTCAGTCCAAAAAAGTGTATCAGCCCAAGAAAGTTTTTGTTACATTCAGTCAGACAACTTGTTGTTGTATTTGTTGTTGTATGTGTTTCATCAGTCTGGATTTAGTTGGACTAACCCAATAAATGTTTGGTTTTTTTCTCATTTCATATCAACATACTGACAGTGTCTATTGTTGCAATCAAGTGGAACTCATAATGACGATATATACATCATATCAAGGATGCCATGACCACAGACCTTTCAGATAACTTAAACATTAGTACCCTGCTTTTACAAGTTTATAATATATAATAAACCAATGTTTTAATATGGGTTTTCTTACATCCCATGAGATATGGACCTTTAACCCTTAATAACATTTACAGAAAAACTGATGGTCAAAATAACTAATCAAATAAGAGTTTGCACAAGAGAAAGGTGTCTTATGTGTTTAGGAAAGATCACTTTCCTCTTAGCTAAGATCAGCAGTTCAGAGAACAACAAGTATGATGTATTGGCATTAATTTGAATCTCAACTAAACACCAGCTCACTGTAATTCATGAATAATTTTTCACACAGTCCATTGACAACAACTTTTCTGAATGTAACAAACAGAAGCCTATGGTTTAGTCATGTAATGTCCTGGGACCTGTTTGGAGATGAATGCAGGATCTCGGTCCTCTCTGGTGACGGGTATGTTGCAGTCATTTAGAAAGTGGAGAGCTTCATCCAGCTCCAGCTGCAGTTGGGAGGAAAGACCACTCTTATCCACGTAGGGTCCACAGTCCAGCACTACCTCTCTTGGCTGAGAGGCATATCTGAAACAGGTGAAAAACCCAACATTGACATCAGTATACACCCAACTTGCTGTGATGTTTAGTCGTATTTAAGCTACACAGTCTAATTAAGCACACCACTGATAGAGATCTATACTCAACTGACACTCATCTGGTTTTTCTTTAGTGATGTTGTGTGAGGTTAGGTACTTTCAACATAGTCCTCACTCATAGAGAAAATCTGTTTTTTATGCTCACGGGAAAAGGAAGCAGGTCTACTGCTGCTGTGTTCAAACAAAAGGTTTCAAAATACCAAGTTACAAAATCACATAATGGATCAACAAATCTTGTGCTGGTTGAATTTCTCTATGGACTGGTCCAGGGAGTGAGGTGTTAACAAAGAAACACAAACTTCAGTTTCCAGTCAGAAAAGGCTTCCTACATTGAGAAAAAGGGGCAGGTGTTTAAAGGGGAGCCTTTTGTTAAGTGGCTAAAAGCTAGGAAGCTAGTTTTTCCTTGTATCCCCACTAGCAGCCATGTTGTCTATTGGCCCTTTTTCACTATGGTCCTGGCTCACCTTGTTATGGCACGGCATACTAAAAGAGCAGGTACTAAAAAAAGTACTATGTTAGTGGAAAATGCAACTTAACCATGCCGAGGCGAGAAGAGCCAGTGGAAACACGCCATAAGAGGGTAAGCCTTCAGCTGCTTTCTATTGACAGCAGCACATTAGGTCAGTATTGACTATGTGTCAATAATTCACACAACTGCCACCTCAAAAAACCTGAACTAACCTTTGGAATATGATAGTCTGCTTTATTTACCTGTCCAGGACCACAAGGTCTGTGGCAGTTTCAGCATTGCTCTTCAGGATCCTCTCCAGATTCAAAATCTTCCGCTCCAACTCTGAGGGGTCACATTTTCCATTTAAAATAGAAGCGGTGAGCCCCAGGACACGAGGAGTGCACAAGCAGCCTTCAAACAGCTGCAGAGAGTGAAGGTTCGGTCATTCATGATGCTGCTAAATGACTTGACTACTACTTTGGCCAAACAGGAAATAGTCTTCTTTGACACCACAACAATCTCACCTTCATGATCTCACAGTAGGGATGGTTTGTGATGGCCAGGTGACAGTCATCAAAAACCACCAAGTTGATTTTAGACAATAATAGGATTTTATTCCTCAGAACATGCAGAAATATGTGGCAAGTCATAACCAGCACCTGTAGTCGACAAAACAGAGAGAGAAAATAGGGAAAATGAGAATTACAATCAAAAATGTAATATGTTCAATACTGTAATATGTTCAAACTATACACTATAACTGCAACTTAAACCCAAATGCTATGGTATTGAGTAGTGTTAGTGTATTCAAACCTTGAGTATTTAGTACAAACTTGACTGTTTAATATAGTTGATTACAGAATGAATGTCTATATACCTTACCGTCCTGCAAATGCTTCACATAAAGCCTTGTTAAAATAGTAAATAGATTAAATCACCAGGCACAATCAGTTGGCACATACAGTTAGTTTGAAACAGGTAGAGAACATTTTTAACATTTTACAAATATATATATTTGTGAGACATTCTGGGATTATAGAGGACTCTCTTTTTAATTGATACATAGTCAGATATTGAGGATGTAACATTAAACATAAGTCATAATTAAACAAGGTGCTTGATGCATTGTTTTTAGTAGGTGTCAATTCATGTTGCACCTGAATGGTTTAACTAGGAGGAGAAAACAAAAGATATTTTAATACAAGTGGACAAAGGCACACCTGATTCTCAGTAATTTCTTGAATCCATTGTTGGTCAGTCCATGCTGATGTTTCCCCTAAATCAGAGTACTCTCCCACCTGGAGGTCAGAGTGAGTCCTAATAGCAGACGCTTGCTGAACTGCAGTTGAAGCTGGAAAATGAGAAGAATTCAAGTTTGAGTAATTAAGAGTCATCATAGTATTGATTGTTTTAAATGCACACGTTTGTAAAGTGAAAACATATGCATACAACAGTCAAAGCAGAGCAGAAGTTAATTACATAATTAGAGTTCAGAATCATAAACAAAAAAAAAACTGCTAAAATAGTTTAAAAAATATAATATTTATGGGGTTTTTTCAGACTCAGTCTAGACACAAACATTACTATAAAAGGGTCAGTTTTGTGTAATATTGCTGCTACAATGTCAATATAATTGGCATTCACACATTGACATTGATTTCTGCTGGGAACCTCACACTGGAAAACTAGGCAACTACACTATAACCTCCATTCAAGTGAAATGGTAGCTCAATTACAAAAAAAAGGGACACAAATATAACTGTAGGCATTGTTCATCAGCCATACCTGTGTTCACCAGAAAAACAGTCCTCTTAGCATTTCCTAGATAACTTCCACGGATTTGGTGGGAGAGCTCTTTTGTTAGAAGTACTGCAATAAAGGTCTTCCCTGAGCCAGAATTCAAGCAGACAATAGTATTATGTTCAAGAGCTGCTTCCAGAAGTTCTACCTGTGGAGGAAGTAACAGGAAGAAGTGTCACTTAAGATCAACTAATGGATTAGAACAGAGGAACAATAATTATCAACCAAAGTGCAAATATGTTTTTCAGTGAACACATGCATGTGAATAAAAGATGACTTGCCTGATATTTCCTAGGTGTGTAGATGTTATCATGTATGGCCTCCTGCTGCCATGGCAGACCAAAGAAAGGCCCCATGGGTGAAGTAGCAGGGGTAACGAGCTGTAAGCCTGCCATTCTTCAAAGAGTTGGAGGTAAGGGGCTGGGCTCCTCCAGTAGCTCAATTTATCTCATTTCATTCTCCACTTCCTACCACAAGTTCACTGGCAAGGCAAATGAGGACAGTCAGTCAACACACAGAAAGAAATGCAGATGTTAAGGTTTGAAAAAGGTTTAGACATCGACCATGGTATGTAAACAACATTGTCTGATTATGGTCATGCTTGGGATATAAAGAAACTGATTTAAGGAATTTGCCAGACACATTTGATTGTGGGATTTACTTGCATTTTGATATTTTCCAAAGCTGTAATCAATATGAACTTTTACATGACAGAATTTTTGAGAGTGATACGGCATCTTTTATTTGTTTTGGACTAATGTTGATTATTTGTGTTCAGTTTCACTTCCAATTATACCCATCAGTCTCAACGCAACAGGTGTTGTTGACAAATTAACATTAAAAATATTCAAATAAAACTAATGTGCACAAGTGGGACTGTTTACGATCAACGAGGAGCTTCCTGAAATCTTTAAACTGTCCGACAACCCATCCTAAAGTCCGTCCTGTAGTCAAATCAAGCAGTGAGGTGGTGCTGTACCCATGTATTTTATTAAGTATGACACGATGGGAAAATGCGCAGCCTTGCTATAGACTTATACTCCCCAAGTGCTTTCTCTTTCTTCTCCATTCCCCCTCTGTTTTTGTTGTTTGTTTTGTAGTGACAAGATAGTGGCTTTAACTGTGCAGTATGTGTAACCATTACCACAACAGTCCTACTTGTTATCGGATCCATTTCCAATGTTGGAACCATTTCAGACAGAATTCTTGACAAGATAGCTATTTTTTTTAGTTACTATCAACTCATGGTTGCATTATTTGAGTGACTCATTGTGGGTTCCTGCGAGCATAAAATACCTTCACTTGGCTTCAACCTAAGCTGTTGAACACTGTGCATTGTTCTGTATGAACATGATGGACTTGAGCATGTGTCTGAGATTGCTTGTATTACCACCTTTACAAGCCAAACTCTTATTGGCAACAACTATTATTCACAATTCTGGTGAAATATAAACAGGCTTTGGAATGTTTAGCTCTTTGCACTGGGACTCAGTCAGCCTTTGTCTGTGAGCCTTTGTCCCTCCTCTCCCCCACCCCCCTGCACAGACAAGCAGCAGGGACAGACACACACACACACACATCTCTCCTCGTGATTGGGAACAGTGTCAAATGGCTGAATTTTTTTTAGAGTTAACATATAGCAAAGTTAAGTGATGATTGGACATAATGTAGACATAGTTGATTTCTGAGGAAATATACTTACAGGTAGTGATTGAGGCTTTCTGGATAAACACAAGCTTAATCTGGGCTTCATGATAAAATACTGTCATTTAACACCTGGTGCTTCCCCACATCTAAACGGGTAAAGACCTGAAAAAAACAAAGATTTTGGTTTAAATTTTGGGTTTTGCAAGTTGAACACGTACATGATAGTGTACTAGATTATCAAAAATGTATTGTGACATTAGACTGAGGAAATACATTTTCTAATGTATGGCGTTTCTGTTACCAAAGTGCTGATTATGTTGCTGTGACATGACTGTTGCACTTCAAAGTAAAATTTCTTACCTCTGTACAAATAGAAAGTGGCAGGAACTGTGACTGGATCCTAGAAAGACAGAAAGAGGGGGAAATTAGCTTTTAATAAATAAAAAGAAATAAAAAGAAACAAATTTAATAAATAAAGCTATTTAAATCAGAGACATTAAAGAGCAGAGTCATCAGATTAGAAAACGTCATATATCCTGCCACTTCCTCCCTCAAAGCCAACTTAGGTTGTTGCAGGTGAGATTCACGTCAGCTTCAGCTGATTAGAATGAACAGACTTTGAACAAGCATGTAAGAGAAGGATATCAACAGGTGAATTTTCTTTTAATACAGTAGTATTTAAATTTTTTTATAAAAAAACAGAATAAAAACAAGGCAATCAGAGATGGCAGACTTCACCCCATTCACGCAACAAGCCTCTGTCGGCCTATATGTGTAACACTGTGTGGCACAACGGTAGAGTGTCTGACTCCAGATCAGAAGGTTTTGTGTTCAAATCAGTCAGGGTCAAAATTTTAAAAAAGTTATTCCAACAAGCCTCTGTTGCAAATATTGCAAGCAAGTGCGGAAGCAGACAGACACAGAGCCACCAAAAACAATACTTCACTCCCACTCTGCGGAGTGAAGTAATAACTCAACACAAACAAAAATTAATAAAAACATAAAAGACACGCAAGTAAACTCGAAATCTCACCCATAAAATGCAGAACACCAGACTCACACCGTCTCAAATGCAGAGAACAGGTGAGTCTTTAAAATAGATAAAAATTAAAAGATTAAAATTAGACAATGAAGGAGCCTGCCTAAGCAAAAGTTCACGTCCAAACAGCAGCGGCTATTCTGACATCCTGCAAAGATATTCAAGCAGAAACTCACAAGTTCAATGGATGCAAAAATTGTGAAGCTGCTATCAAATAAGGGGTCCTATGTTAAAATGTAACTTGATCTGTTAAGATGTTTTTGATTGAAATAGCTTTTGATTTCAGTAAATACAACCTACTAATGCTGCAAATTCAACAAATGACCATTTTCAGTTCTTTACAACGTATGAAATATTTTGAAGCTCACGTTTTTTTTTATTTGTGAAAAAAATACTGTTATCATTGGGAGGTTTGTTAATTTACATTCAAATTGTACTCCAACAGTTGATGACTTCAAAATTATGCTGACTGTCATAGAGATGTAACGATATGAAAATTTTATATCACGGTTATTGTGACCAAAATTATCACGGTTATCAATATTATCACGGTATTGTTAGATGTGTTCCAAAGGTACTGAACACACACTGAAATCTTTTAACCAAGTTTTATTTAAAAATATATATTTTATATTATTATTATTATTATTATTATTATTATTATTATTAATTATCATCTGACTGATGCGCGCAAACACACACGCAGGTCCTCACTCTGTGTCGGATAATAATTAAGTAGCAGCGGTCGTACACAGCATAAAAATAAAATAAAAAAACACAAAAACGAACACATTTTGCTCTGCTACGGTACGCGTCGTCTGCACACTACTCGCTTTTGCTGATAGCGCCCAATAACATGTATTTTTACAGTAGTAACGTTAGGTAACACTTAACTTAGGTTTCCTTTATTGAGAAAATAGGAACGTTTTACAGACAAACCATGACGTTTCCCACTATTCCGAAATCCCGTTTTTGTTGACTTACTCGCTGAAAAGTTGTGGGTGGTGGTCAAGGAGATGGCTCATCAAATTGGAAGTGTTACCCCTCTTCGTTTTTTTTACGGGGGGGGGGGGGAATCTCTGGAGCGCAGGTTGTTGTCACAGGACAGACAGTGGAAACTGCGCATGCGCGCCCGCTTCTGAGCGAGTGCCGTTCAGGTGCTGCTGCTTCTCCAGGAAATGAGCAGTATCACTGTGAGTTTTTCGGTAATCAGTTGCGGTAATCATTCACGGTTTTAACGATAATTAAAATTTGACTAACCGTCGGGAATTTTACCGCGGTTTATCGTCATACCGGTAATCGTTACATCACTAGACTGTCATTTGCATCGACTATTTAGGAAAATCTGAGAAAATTTTAATTTGCATAACAATTTACAACAGAGTGTAGGTTTCACACCCCACCAACCATTAAATGGTTTCACTCTCGCTCTCCTCTTACAGCATTCATACACACACAAGTGCATAGGTTTGCATCTGGACAATACACCAATATCTGAGGAAAGCCAGATTGTCCCCATCAATATTAGAGACAGGGCAATGTGTACATGTGCACAAATGCAGTGAGGAGAGTGAAAGTGAGCGGATTTTAAGAGCATCAGTGCACGCATCACAGCAGAGCAGCAAGTCACAGAGGAGAACAGAGAGGGAGAGTGGCTGATGGCTGATGTGCTGTTGCTGACAACACAGTAAACCAAACCTCGTTACCAAACCTACGCCATTGCTTACAACAACAATCCTAACCATTTATTGGCGAAAACAAGCCACTGCAGCCATTGCTGCCTGTCGTGGCTGCCACCAGAGGCGATCTACTGGACCGATTATGAAACTTTTTGTAAGTACTATTCATATACCGATCCACATTTATAAACATAGGGACCAAGTTGAAAAATACAGCACTTCCCTTTAAAAGAGAGGCTTTGGCTCTCCCATTTATTTAGATAGAAGCATGTTCTTGTTAGTCTGTAATAGCAGCCTGCAGGTGTTACCAAGATGGCTGCCAAGTAGCAAGACCTTTGTAAAAGGAAACCTAGTGCAAACTGATGCTCACCCATGGCATTTTATTTTCAGCAGTAAATCAAATGGAGCCCAAACATTGGCTGGTCCATGACAAAAATTAAGCTTTAAATCTCAATTCTAAAATACATGTATATGTATATATTTAATTTTTTAGATTAGAATAGAATAAGAAAATAGAAAATGTTTAATTGCAGCCTTTATCATTTGATAATGTCAATTACGATTTTAAAACGACTTCTTATTCAGCCCTTTTTTGTATGAAAAAAAAAACACTGGTCAGCAGGTCCTCCAAATGAAGACTCCTGATGACAGCACATTGCAAGATGCACTGTGATCCGATGACTCTGAAAGTTGTTCAGTGTGAACTGGTCATAAGTAAAAGCAGCCTGAATCCTGTGTAGATGGCTCTGTTGTCAGTGGTTTTAAAGTAGATTACATGAAATCTAAATCAAACTTAGATTTCATGTACTCAAGCTAACACACCCCTATAGTGTGACTGGGAGTCAAATTAATACTGCCTTTAGTGGGACCACAGTCTGACTCAAGTGATCTGCACAAGCACCATGGTTACCAGCTTGAACAAGAAATAATATCAGAAGCTAGTACGAACACACAACACGAACATAAAGGTGGCAATTTTACCAATTGTATGCATATGTCAGCTTAAAGAATTTAACATTTAACGTCATGGTAGAAACACTTGAAATAAGGTTCAACATGCTAACAACTAGCCGCAAGCTAAACCAAAACCCAGCTTATACTAACAGCCAAAAGGGGGCATGTTGCCACCTAGCATAGCAGAGGCAGACAGACTACAGTCAATAAATCAATTCCACACCAGTGCTTGTATAGTGGTGAATCGGTGGTAGTAGTGGGGAAGTGGTGTTTGCTGTGACAGGAAGAGACAGAGAAAAAAAGAGTTGGCAGGAGTTGAGTGTATTAAAGCTTGCCTAAAGCCATGAAACAAGATTTTAACAATAAGGCCTAAGTGAAATTGTTTTAAAATTATATTGATGTATTTTCAAATGTGGCATTGGATTACACAATATTGTTTATACCAAGCGTTGCTTGAGTCTCTTCTTAGGAGTGGCAGTTCTGCTTTACAGTGTCTTCTACTGTTTGGATCTATCCACATGACTTCATAATAGAGAAGAATGATCTGAGAAGAGTTTACAGAATAAGTTATAAGACACATGCATGGATAAAAATATAATATATATAACAAACACAGTCAAAAAAAACCTGTCAAATGTTGCACCTGACATTGTAATTCACTGCAGACACACAGTATGTGGGCTGCTGCAGGTATTTTTTAACTATGCAAAACAATCATAATTTACAATAATAAAATATTGGTACAGTATAACGATACTATACAGCATTGTATTCTTCAAACCATCCCTTTTCCCTAAAAAAATGTTAGTTGCAAACCCAAAGTACCTTATAATATGTATATTGTTTGCAAGTCGTTAAGTCGTTGCAACATTCAATAATACCTATGCATTTTGCAGGTGTTCCTAAATCCATGCAGTCCTACAAGTGGGGAGCTGACGTTTTGCAGAGGCTGATGACCAACAGTATGTTAGCAACTAATTAGGATTATATTAATATAACTTATGAGCAAAATTTTATGGTGAATTAACATACATACAGTACCTTGTCCTTTGAAATGTATTGTATGAAGATATGTTATTTAATGTTTGACACGACATAGAAACAAAGCAATTGGAGTGATATGTCTTGGAAAAGTGGGACATGGATACAGTGTAAATGAAGATTTAAACAAATAATGTGAGCCACGTCTCCGACAGCCCTTTAGCTTAGTTGTTACTGGGAAAAATCGTTGCATATAGCAATGAGTGAAACCCCTGGAGCAGAATTACACAGGCTACTATCACCTAGCATGGCTAGCTAATATTTATTCGCGCCTGTCCGGAAACAAATACTGACCTTGCTGCTTTAATCACAAAAGCCACCTTTGTCCGTATGTGCTTGGCTGCTGCCACACCATTTGTGACCCGTGAAGCTACTAGACTTCAACGGAACGCGACTTCGGCCAACAACTGCAGCGTGTATTGCAACAAAACCATCCACCATGCACCAGCACCGTGTCACCCAGCTACAACGCTAGCTAGCAGATAGCTGCCCAGGCCAAGAGAGCGAGAGGAGTGTTAGAGAAAGAAGAATTGTACAGCAGAACAGACATTCTCACCTGCTGTGTGTTTTTCTATTGGGTTTTTTGTCCAAAAAATACAATTGAAAGCATTAGTTGGATATCCTCACTGCTTGTCACCCTTGCCTTAGCGATATGGTGACTGTTCGTTCACGGTGGGACCACTTCCTTTCACTAGGGCCTCTGCTACGACGAAAAAGGAAATGACGTAACTGCCGGTCCTTGACTTACGACCAGATGACAGCAAGCAGGACCGGCCCTAATTATTTTATGTTCTGGGCAACATTGGGGCCCAATAATTTCTTTGTTATATGAATCAAAGAAACCAGAAAACATCCGTTAGGAAGCTGAAAAATGTGACAACTTGTTCTAATTATTAAAAGAAACATTCAAACCGAATTAGTTATAACTTAAGTACATTTTTATCAGAAAATTACTGTTGATACTTAAGTACAGTACATGTTATATACTTTAAGACTTTTACTTGTGTTGTAAAAAGGTGACTTCTTGACAAGTTCTACCAAAGTAATTTTCTGGTATCCCTTTTATGTACTTTATACAAGACTGTTAAAAAACAACTAATTGTTGCAGCCCAACTGCTGAGTGATATGGCCATCAACATTATCACAGTAAAAAGTATCCAATACGGTTTTAATCGAGTATAAAAAATTTAATTTTATTTCTGTGGGGAAAAAAACAACCTCAGTGAAGTCAAATACCAAATATGTTGTGTTTATGATAGAAAAGTCATAACATTAAATTTGTTTTCTTTATATTGTGAAAAGAAAAATGATTTGAGGGAAAAAGGGGTCCTTGGACAATGGATGCAGTTGAAATTGTTTATTAACAATTAAAATTGTGCAGACGTTATAGTCAACGTAAAGGTGATTCATAGTAATGTTGTGGTAGCACCAATAGATGGAGTAAAGGGACTGTTCAGTACAGTGTGGGTGTTAGCTGGGAGTGAGTTTGTAGGTTTGAGGTTGTAAATACAGGTACAGGTTTAACATCGACATTTGCAGAACAATATTGGGAGCAAGAAAAGTGAAAAAAAAAAACTGAAACAAACAAAAAGACTGCATGGAGTGACTGAAATGTGTGCAGTCATTTGGCCTGTTTACTTCATTCATTTCAGCCATTTTAGTGAAGATTTGGCACAATAATGCATAACCATGAAGATGGCAGTGGTTGTGTTCCTTTCAAATTTATTTGTCCTGGGTGACCTGAAATTTGGTTGGAGATGGTTATTATGAGCATGGGGAAAAGCCAGATGCTCCCTGGCTTTTGGACTAATATTTTTTTACTAATAGAAGGCTTAATAGATGGAAAGAACACACCTTAAAATTAGGAGGACATGTAAATAATATATCCTCTGTGTGATATTCCACTGGGGATTATTGTAATTGTGATTCTAATTCCTGTGACACCATTTTCTTTTATATGACCACACTCGTGATTAGACATTTTTGACCTCTCAATGCAGAGATCATTATGAAAACAATCAGACATTCTGTATGTAGAGTTCTGCCCAAATATTGAGGCTTCATTTGTGTGTAGCAGCAGCAGGTTCAGTTTCTTTTGCTCACTACCTTGACACTTTCCTGCTACAATCTATCCTCTCAATACAGTTTTTCTTATTTTTAATGAAAACAGCAACCTGCTGCTCCAGAAGGATCTATCGGCACTGTAAGAATTAAGAACAAAACAAACACACAAGATGTATGTTGATAAAAACAATGTATTTCATTTTACTGTAATTTGCAGTTTGAGTGCACAATATAAAACAAAAGTCGATATACCTTGACACAGTCCTTTCAGAAGTCTGTGGTGGTGGGGAAGGGGCTAATATGGTCCTGCAACTGTGTACACAGTGTATCTTTAGAATAGAATCATCTGTGCAATCAACACTTATGAAATAGTTGACGTGGGTGTGCAAGGTTAGCTTTAACCACATTTGCAATTCAAAGGTGCATCTGGGACATTTGCATGAGCTCCATGTGTCAAGCACCAAACATTTTCAGCTTTTCACTTCTTTGTGCATAAAACACCACATCAATTAGAGAAAACATTCCCACTCCTAGTGGTACAGATCATTTTCCAGCACTAGAGCTTTAGAAGCAGCAGATGAACCGTTAAGTTAACATCATTAGTATCATCATTCAACCAAACCCTAACCACTGTCATTGTTTAAAGATGTTTTTAAGAGCTCCATATTAAATCAGATTAACATATCCTTATTAACTATATATATCTATATATATGTATGTAAACATATACATATATTCATACATATGTATATATTTACATATATATTTATATGTGTGTATTTTTATATATATATACGTGTATTGTATATATTCTGGTCTCTCTTTCCCTTCCTCTTCTCCCTTCTGTCCCCCATTTTTCCTTTCACCCCAACCGGTTGAGGCAGATGCTCCCCATCTTTGATTCTGGCAGAACCAGACTTCATTCACATGACCAACGCAGAGAGACACTGTCCAAGTTCACAACAACAGGACAGTGTCAGGTGCTGACAGAGGAAGCTCTGAAAAAAATCCACAGTGACTTTTGTGTTAATCTGTGATCAAGGATTATTTAAGAAAAAAATATCTGGTGCAGGAGTGAAAGCAGCTTTAGTTACTCGGCTAATTTCAGGGGCCTCTCTTAGCCCAATGCCCCAGAGCATTAGTGCAACACTGGCTGTTGGCTGAATTGAAGTTGTACCGAATTTCTTGAGTAAAACTGAGCTGAACTTCTCCTCATTGACAGTAAAATTCCCGTGTACAGCTCCTTCGAAGAGAATTGGTGCCAATTATACAAACTCATAGCTCTTTACTCCATAAAAAAGACAGACTTTTTTTTTTACATCAAGATTCATACTTTATTTCCTGAGAAATTGATGAAAAGCACAGTGTTAAGCATGTTCTTGTGGCAACCAAAAGCATGAGTAATGTTTACATGGTTGTGTTTAGGGAACTCAAACTTAGGACAACTTTGGTAAAGGGAGTGGATGCATCAAACACACCATTAGCACATCGGTGCACAATAATTTTACACTTATGCACATGACAAAAAAAAAAAAAAAAATCCACTTTTGTTGTTAAGTTTTACTGGCAGTGGTATTCTGTAAGTTATAAGATATTTTTTGCATTACTAATCAAGAATTCCTTAACAACGTTTCATCATAATGTAATACTTGACTTTGCCTCCTCTAGAATCTGTTTCTAGCTGAGAGAAAATGTGACCAGAGTTTTTGAGAGAGGGTGCCTCCTACTAGCTGTTCTATTCTGCATTAAAGTTAAAGGTTTGCTATTCCGGTTTCAGTGATGACTGATTAAACTTAAAAAAGAAAACTACAAAAAATATGGAAAAAGAGTCTTAAAGAAGGTTGGACAACAAATGCAATTAAACACGTTAATGTGGGTGGAGCCTTTCTGAAATACAGAGATTGCCTTGTATATTAAGTACATAGGTCTGTCGGTACTCATTTGGTGGGAGGGGCTTAGAACGAATAGCCTCCATCCATAGACCGAATATAAAAAGACATGCAGTCTTCTGGTTAAAAATAAAAACAAAAAAACTCCCATTTAAAGGAAATCCACAGACACCACGTGCAACCAGGCTCCTATTGGACGGTACCAGCTGTCAGTCACACAGGTGTCCAATCATACGTGTCATACTTATCATCTCATTCCTATAAATTTACAAAATGTACATCATGTTCTATTTAAAAAGAGCTAAAACTAGTGATTTACACAAACTAAGTGACCTATATTTCTTATACATGGTCTATGCCAAAACATGGACAATAATTAGCTGAACAATCAACAAGTTTCCTAGCTTTTGTGTCTGTCTATTGTTATATGCCAAAAAATATGGTGGAAAAATGAAAATCTGCCTACTGCAGCTTTACGCCTTGTTTCCACATAATTTTGTTTCGTGTCTGTCATCTACAAACTCCGTCATCTAGTGTTCAATGCACAGAAAATCATTTCTACAGTGATGGTGGGTTTCATTCCTGATTACAGGTCTACATGCCATGTGTCCTTGGGCAAGACACTTAACCCCACATTGCTCCAGATGGCTGTGCCAGATGGGTGAGAAAATGTGCTGGATATATATGCACTGTATATGTTTTTTTTTTAACTAAATAAGATTATTAATTAATGCACAGTGTGTTACATATTTGATTTATAAAATTACACATTTTGACTATAATAAGTGCCGAAACTACTCGAAGTGCATACGGTATGTTCCAAATCCACATCAAAATTCAAACTTCTAATTTACAGGACACAAATTTGAACTGAAAAATATGATGATGATGAACGGAGGTTAAAACAGGAATCAACACACCTTCAGTTTGCGTTTGCTCAAATACAGACACACGGCGATGTGGAAATGAGGCGTAAGTGTCAGTAAGTTTTGTGTTAGTACATAACAATAAAGTACATTCATTTCTTACAATATACTATGATTAGTATACTTAATACAGTGTGCAATCATTAAATACAGCAGAATTTGGAGCCAGCTCGACTTTTTACAGTGTTAAAAGTTCAAATATTCCATTAACAAACACACATGCGCCACCATTCTAACCCCAACCCTGATGTCATGTACTGTGAGCCTGTGTAAAAGTAGAGTCATGTTTTAGGACTGATGACTATTATGATGAAAATCATATTTAGTATCCATTTGTAATAAACCTTCATTAGAGACACTGTTCAAAATAACATAGAAATATATTTCATTGTAAAGCAATTTCAGGCTCAAGCAAAAAGAAGGCAATCACATTAAATATTTCTGTATCATAAAACCTTTTAAAAATCGATTTATACATCTCATCAGCCATAAAATATTACAAATACATATTCTATCGCAACCATCGTCCATAAAGAAGAGCTGGGGTGATGCTACACTATCAAACAACAGTTAGTTAGTAGTGGAAGTTGTTATTAATAGAGAACTGTTTCACAATAAAAGTCATGATGAAATAGTATTTTGGAGATAAAGGCTTTGTTTACAGGTGAAAGTGTTATTGTGACAATAGCTGCAACTCATTTTTCAGAGTTACAAATTTCACTTTATTTAATGACTCTATCTCGCAAAACTTTTCAGGGCAGATGTCTTTTAGCCAGAGGTGGTTCTTACAGTTTGTCATACAGATATCACTTTAAAGCCACATCAACAGATACAGCAATGACCTCAAATTTATAGTTGTTTAAAATAGAAATCTTTTAAATGCCTTCAATTTACCTTTACAATCAGTGTAATGAAAACAGGAGACGAGTGGCAGTTGAGCTGTGTGTGTGTGTGTGTGTGTGTGTGTGTGTGTGTGTGTGTGTGTTCAGTGGTTAAAGTTGAGCAGCAGGCTGGGCAGTGTCTTCAGGTCCAACTGTGGCAGGAGCCAAACGCAGTAGAGCAGGAGCCAGAGCAGCAGAATCAGATAGAACTCTGAGCTGTCACTCCAACTACATTATCACAAAAACATAGAACACAACATTTTCACGTTACACCCAGGTTGCTTATCCAAGTTTAGCTGAATTAAATGTAAATAAATATATATATCTTGGATTTGCTTGTGTTTACGTTGCCCAATTCCAGATATAAAAGCCTCCTGAACTTGCAAACACTCTGATTTCATGACAGCACATTTATTTGCACACAACAGCGTACAGAGTAGACCCTCAAATTAGCAGCACTATCATCAGTGTTTCCCTAACCTCGAAATAAAGATGTTCTCAAATGTCTTGTTTTGTCCAAAAAAACTAACAATATAACATTTAAAGAAGCTGAAAATCAGAGAATTTAATTAAATTATTAAACAAACACAATCCACACTCTGATTATAAAAGTAGTTTACGATGAATTTAGTGATTGATTAACAATCAAATCATCATTGCAGCCTTGCCATGCAATCCTACACACTGCTCCTTTAATGAAAGCCTGACCACAATAATGTCAGGACGATTTGGACGTGTTCTGCATTTGCTTACCAGACCGTGTCAGCCTCATCAGCTCTTCTGGTTGCTGCAGTTACAGCTCTCTGACAGTCCTGCTGGGGTGGAGAACACAGTATCACAGAGATTATTTATCCAAGGATGGTACTGTATATTCTCCAGAGGGAGGGAAATGCCAAACTCACCGCAGACTCTGTGAGGCTCGCCCTCTTTCTGTGACGGAGAACTGTAGGGATCAGACTGTCAACATCCTCTCGTTGGCTGGGACGGTCCACGTCACTCCTGAAAGGACAAAAACAATGGTTTGGACAGTTGGACAGACCATATAAGGTTCTAGCAAAAATGTTTTTCATTTTTGATATATGATGGTATTATTTGTTGAATATTCTGAACTCCATGAGAGCTAGTGAAAGTAATACAGGGTTCACAGTGTTTCAAGCTCACAAGGTGCGTTCAAAGACTTTAGTAAATTGCATCACATTTGCAGGATCTTGGGCTTAGAGGAGCAGCTTCAAGATGCATTCAAGGAACTTTGTAAATTCCATCACTCCTGCATTCAGTAAATACAATCATCGATAAAACATTTGTTTTGTTTCTTTCTTTTATGTATATATATGTATAAATATATATATATATATATATACATATATGTATATGTATATATATATATATATATATATATATATATATATATACATATATGTATATATATATATATATATATATATATATATATATATATATATACATATATACATAAATATATAAATATATAAATATATATATATATACACATACAGCGGAGAAAATAAGTATTGAACGCGTCAACATTTTTCTCAGTAAATATATTTCCGACGGGGCTATTGGGATGAAATTTTCACCAGATGTCAGTAACAACCCAAGTTATCCACACATACAAAGAAATAAAAACAAATGAGTCCACAAATGAAGTTGTGTGTAATAAAGTGAAATGACACAGGGAGAAAGTATTGAACACATGAAGAAAAAAAGGTGTAAGAAGGCACAGGAAGCCAGTATTTAGGAAGCAATCCTGCCCCCTATCATTGCAAATTAATATTAGCTGGATAAGTCCTAATTGGTGGCCTATAAAGGTTTCTCATTACCAAGGTGACACTCAAGAAGCATTTCAAGATGGGTAAAAGTAAAGAGCTGTCCCAAGACCTTCACAAGCCTATTGTAGACAAACATACGGCTGGCATTGGTTACAGATGTATATCTAAACTTCTGAATGTTCCAGTGAGCACTGTTGGAGCTATTATTCGATAGTGGAAAGAACATAGTTACACTGTTAACCGACCACGACCAGGTGCTCCTCACAAGATTACTGACAGAGGAGTCCATAGAATAATTAGAAGAGTTGTCTAAGAACCAAGGACCACTCCCGGAGATCTTCAGAAAGACCTTGAAGAAGCAGGTACAGTTGTTTAAAAAAAAAAACAATTAGTAATGCACTCCACCGCCATGGCCTCTATGCACGCTCACCACGCAAGACACCACTGCTCAAGTAAAGGCATGTGGAAGCTTGGTTAAAGTTTGCTGCACAACATTTGGACAAGCCAATGTTATACTGGGAAAAAATAATTTGGTCAGATGAGACCAAAATTAAACTCTTTGGCTATCATAACATACAATATGTTTGGAGGAGAAATGGCACTGCACATCACATCACCCTAAAAACACCATCCCAACAGTGCAGTTTGGAGGTGGGAGCATCATGGTGTGGGGCTGTTTTTCAGCATCTGGCACTAGCAGACTTCATGTAATTGAAGAAAGGATGAATGGAGAAATGTATTGTGATATTCTTGATAAGAATCTGCTGCCATCCACAAGGATGCTGAAGATGGTTGACATTTCAGCAAGACAATGATCTCAAACACAAAGCCGAGGAAACAATCAATTGGTTTAAGAGAAAGAAAATCAAGCTGTTAGAATGGTCCAGTCAATCACCTGACTTGAATCCGAATGAATACCTCTGGAAAGAACTGAAGATCAGAGTTCATAGAAGATGCCCCCGGAACCTTCAACATTTGAAGACAATTTGTGTGGAAGAATGGGCAAAAATCACAGCTGATCAATGTGTGCGACTAGTTTCTCCATACAGGAGGTGTCTTGAAGCTGTCATTACCAACAAAAGCTTTTCTACTAAGTATTAAATAAATTTCAGCAAGTGTATTCAATACTTTCTCCCTGTGTCATTTCACTTTATTACACACAACTTAATTTGTGGACTCATTTGTTTTTATTTCTTTGTATGTGTGGATAACTTGGGTTGTTACTGACATCTGGTGAAAATTTCATCCTAATAGCCCCATCGGAAATATATTTACTGAGAAAAATGTTGACGCGTTCAATACTTATTTTCTCCGCTGTATATATACATATATGTGTATATATATCACAAATAGTCACAGTAACTGATCATGAATGAGTGGAAGGTAATTGTGTTTGTAACCGGAGGGTTGCTGGTTTGAATCCCCGTCAAGTCAAGGTCTGGGGTATTCCTGAGCAAGGCACTCTATTCCTCATTGTTAATTTGACACTTTAAATGAATCCCAGCCATGGGGGGTGGGGGGGCACATCCTGTGGACTAATGCCAGTCCCAAGACTGGATAAATGAGAGGGTTGTGTCAGGTGGGGCATCTGGTGTAAAAATCACAAATAATCAAAAATATGCAGATTGTCCACTGTGGCGACCCCAAGAGAGGGAGAAGCCCGAAAAAAAAAGTTTCAGTAGATTTTTATAAGCAAGCACTGCTTTGAGCAGATTTGTTTCTAAATGGACCATTCCATGTCAAAGTCAAAATTCAAGCTGGATTTAGGTCACAGGTCACAAGCAGCTTATTTTTAGATTTTGGCCTTCTTTCAGCATAGCAGACCTGAGAGTGAAGTTACACTTTAATGTCTTCCTTTAAACCCTCATATGGTTTTATTAATTTCCCTCAACATCCCACACGGATAAACTTTTTTCTACATGTTAAAGAAAACTTCTCAAAGCAGTTCCATCCATTACCATAACAGTGGTTTCCCTCAGGGAAAAGAGTGTTTCTCAGTGTTCCAGGACTAAGAATAGAAAACTTACCTCAGAGGCTCTGTGTTTTCCACAGCAGAGCCTGAGCTCTGTTGTTCAGTCTCGCTGACATCGCTGTGATCTGCTGGAACACCGTCACCCCAGGGTCCTCTGATCTTCTCCCCATGCAAAAGCCCATGGGTTTCTTGATTGATCCCAGTGATCACCTAATCAGAGCAAGAAACAGGGACAAATATTGTCATCGCTTAATTAAGTATAGGAGAATGTTTTTGTTGCCCTTGCAGGGTTGGTCTGTCACTTCATTTGTAATTTTCCGAGGTCACAAGGCGTTCCTGAAAAGGGACAAACCCCTGCACTCGAACTTCCAACTTGGAAACTCTGAGCCACCCCACACACAAACATTTGGACTTTTACCATTAATAGCACTTCTTTGTTTCACAGTGAATCAGTCGAACACGTAAAACTGTTGAAGGTGTAACCAACTCTCACACAATGAGGGTGAGACACTCTTTTGACTGCCTTCACACACACTCCCACAACACACCTCCGATTTGTTACGCAAAAAAAAATCAGTTTATCTATTTTGTAGAAAAGGCCAGTTGATGCTCTGTCCAGTCTGTACACCCTGTGCGCTCGCTCACTGTTAATCAGCGGTGCGTTGACACACCGTCTCCCTATGCTCGGCATCTGAGCTCAGCAAGTGAATAATGGCACATGCACATCAGTGGTGAGAGGACAGTGATTGAGGGCAACCATAGCACCTCATGTGTATTAAACTGCTCCGTTGTCTTTATTAATTGACCGTCATTTGTATATTTCTGTATGTGATGTTTTTGTGTGATAGCTATTATTTGTGATAAATGGAGTCGGCCACATGTCTTCCACAATTAAAGGAGCAGTCTGTGATTTTTAACCACATTCCTTGGATCATCTCCTTTATTAAAGAATATTCTGGAATCTACATCCCAGGTTTCAAGTTCTTATCGGACACCATGCAGCGGGCCAGTTTCCCCATAACCAGATCTAGTTTTCTTTAATCTGATCTAGAATGAATTTAGGTATTGCCCATCTCTATCAGGCCACCCCAGAAAACTAATGTATCCTGTCACACCTGACATTAAAATACGTCCTTGATCAGTCTCTTGTCTCTTATATACACATATGTGTGTATATATATATATATATATATATATATATATATATATATATATATATATATATATATATATATATATATATATATATGCACATACATATAGACACACATAATTGCACATCAATAATTTTTGCCATTACAAAAAATGGAATAATGTAATGATCAGTGTTAATATTGTGGTGGCAACTACAAATAAGTCAATGTATGAGCAGTGATTAGTCTAAAAAAAACAAAGTATACATGAAGTATGAAAACCTTTAGGCCAGACAATATACACATCCTGAATCCAAATTTGACTAAAACTAAGGTTACTTCATTGTGGCTATAGAGAGAAGATTTCTAGCCTATTTACACTAAGGTTCAAAAATCAGATCGCACCAATTCAAAATATTTCATTTATCTGCTATGCTATTAGCTTAGTCAATATAAACTTAATCAAACAGTGACTTGGTTACTTGGTTACATCTAAAGCTAATCTGACACTGTAATCAAGGAGTTGAAAAGAGTCATTGCTTAGTAAATTCACATTTACCTTGTCTTGCATCAAATCTACTCCATTCCTCCAGTCCTCACAAAGAAGGGTGAGTGGTTGGTCATCTAGTAAAGTCTCTGAAGCTGGTGCTGGTTCAAGAGCAGACACACTCAAAACAGAAGGCCAACTCTGCATTTCAGTGTAAAGTGGCTCAATGAACTGGAGTTCCTCTTTGTCTGGGTAGAACAGATCCATGGGTTCAATCAGGTCAACTGCATCCTCTGTGGGAGAACTTCGATCAAAGTCTGCGTAAAGGAAATCCACGTTTTTGGACTCATCCGTTTCATGACATAAAATCCCCGTCCTCTCGGTCAACTCTGACTCTACTGGATTGAACAGGCTCTGCTGTGTTTTAGTAGAGACGGTGTCTCGTGAGTCCTGGTCAGTATTCAAAGGTTGAGATGTGTCATGTGAAGAAAGAGTCCAACCACTTAATTCCTTGTCAGTGGCATCTGTCTCACAAGTGTCTTGAAGATGCTGACATTCTTGAGTGGGTTCACCTATTTCCATGTTATCAATTGTGAAGGGAATGCTTGTGTCTGGATTTGAAGAATTCATTAGACTCGGTTCATTCGCATCATCTAAATGCCAAGAAATTTCAACAGAATTTCTGTGATCGTCATTATTCAGTTCACTTGAATTTTGAGAGACACTGACATCTGGGTCCGTTCCATCAAGTCCAGTTGTCTCTGGCTGGTGCATCTCTTCACTCCCTGTTTGAGCTTGTCCGTCTTTGTCACATGCTTTTTCTTCACTCTCTTCTTCTTCCTCTTCCTCTGGCTCTGTGGAAATGGAGATCAGAGGAATACTTGGTGCTCCCTCTTGCTGAGTTGTATTTGTGTTTATCAAAGTTCCATCTCTATCTGTGAGACTATTTTCTTGAAGATGCAGGCGGTACACCAAAACTTCTTGACTTGTTTCCAAAACCCCTTCGTCCTTTTCCAGTTTAAGTATGGAAACCTCCCTATCCTCCCCAGAAGGATAATCTGTTTTTTGACATTCAGTTTCTACTGCAGCCTCCTCCTCAGACAAGTTCACATTTTCATTTTGAACATTCATTGGTCCGTCATGGCCTTGCGCATCCACAAAGGAATCCACCGATTCCCGTAAACATTCATGTTCCTTATAAGTGCTCTCTTCAACACTGGTTTGTTTCGCAAGTTCTCCGAAATGGTCTGGGATTGGTAGATCATCGTTGAGGTCGAGGCCAGACTGGTTAGTGTTCTCGATTTCAAGGGGATGGGCACCAGTGTTGACCAGCACATCTGGCCAAACATACAGTTCAGAAGAAGGTTCTAGCCTTTCGTCCTTTTCTTGAGTATCTGCTTCTTCTGTGAGTTCATCGTTGATCCGATCTCGTACCACATCTTGGTTTGCCTCTCTCTTTGTCAGTACTTCACCTTCTTTTTCCTTTTTCTCTGAATCTCCTTCACTTAGTTCCTGTGTTCTCTCCACTGATGCTTTTGAGTCAGTCTCATTATGCTCATACGATTGCTCATTGGCGTCTCCATCGTCTAAGGATGGGACAAATCCTTCATCATGGGGAGTAACATCTACAGGAATGGCATGGTACACGTCGCAGACTGTTCCACTGTCACACAAAGAAATGTCACTTTGGCTCTCACAAAACCTCTCCGACATTGCCCCAAAATCGCTCTCGATCCAGGACTCTGGTGAACTGACTGCTGAGTCACCAAGTACAGAATCAGTATTAACACACTCAGGCACTGAAGAGCCAGTAGTAGACTGAGTGTAAGATAGTTTGTCTTCAATGATAGGCTCCTTTGTGTCCTCAACCACATGGCTGGAGATTGTGTCCATGTGAGGGGAATCTGACAGGAAGTCTTCAGTGGACCATGAGCGAGATGCAGCTGGAGTGAAATGGGTTGACATGGCACTCCTGTCTTCTGACACGGAGGAAATTAAGATTTTGGGTGGGGGTGGAACATAATCCCCCTGGAACCGGTAAGATCGCTCCTTTACTCTGCTTTGGTGAGGGTCATTCCTCGCCTTGTCAGCATCACTGTCGTGGAAGTTGATTCGGCCCATGGAGACACTTCGTTCAATCAGCTGGCAAGGCTCCTCTGGCTGAGTTGGGGGAAGAAAGAAGTTAGTGTAGATCAATGAATGCTCACACTCATAAAAAAAAAGGTGGAATTTCCAGTAACACAAGCAATATGTATAGACAAAATACATTTTATTTACAGATTGAATGGAGCAAGGAAAATATGCAAATGCATAAGGGGAAAGTGGGGGATTCTTACCTCCTCCATGCCAGGGAAGTACTCCAAGAACTGTGCCACATATGTAATAATCGACTGCTCGTCTGGTGTATTGATAGTCAGATCTGGGCAAATGAAAAAGCACACTTGCACACACTTGTAATGCTTTGACATTTCACGGCATTGATAGTATGTTTGGTAACTGTATCATAAGCCCCATAAGCCGACTTTGTTTGCTTAAGTAACACTCCCAAACACACCACAAGTCTGATCTACTAGATTCATTAATCAAAATGTAAAGGTCTATTTATTATCAGTACATGTTGGTAGATTTGTTTGTTCTGATGTTGTTCACTCTGACTGGTGTGGTAATGAAATGAACGATGAACTGGTTGACCACGCCTCATTGTTGCTGCGACGTGCATGAAATGAATGAAATTAAACCATAAACATGTGCAGTGATCGATCAGAATAATCATAATAAGAGCTCCTGTTGCAGCTGTTGCACCTCAAAGAGCCTCGACAAGCAAGAATGGCAGACGAGTAAGTACTTGGTGATATAGCATATGTCATTTTATAATACAATAATATACATAACATACAGTACAGCATGCTTTTGCTCATCAGGTCTCTGAACTTATGCTGGGTTTACATGGGGTAAAGTCATCACACTGACTAACTGTTTATTCTGCTACTTGAAGATGGAGGATAGATGTTGTGACAAAACAGTCACAGACAGGGTAACGGGAGCGTATTTTACCGGATCCCCACAGATCCAGAGAGACTGTCGAGGTGAATCACTGCTGTGGCCTCGTCTGAAGCAAATTCTCATTTAAATCAAATGCTGAACTGTCTGTTTACACTCAACGTGATGCATTTCATCATGTCTATTGTAAAGAAAGAGGACATTTTTATTTCATGTCATCTTGATTGTTTTTCTTCAAATCATAGAGTAGTTTGAATAAAAGTATTGGTATCTATTTCAGTATCAGTATTAATAAGAGACAAGATCGGGGTTAATTGGTCTGACTAGCCCTTTTCCAGGGATGCATGATATGGACTTTTTGCCAATATCTGACATGGCGATATGTCGGGGGTGCATAAAAAAATAATATTTGGATAGAAGGCTCATTGTGTAACATTATGTTACAAATCTGTTTTAATTAGTGACCTGACAGAATAGGCATTAGATCTGTCACAATCGCTTTGTTTTGGTCCAACATACTTGCTCAACTGCATTTACTAATGGTGTATATTAGACCCTTTATTAAGACCTTATTAAAAATGGGGTTGTGGCCAAAAAAGAAGCATTGCTAATTAGGCTGATTATCACAGGTTAATGTGTAAACGTTACCCTCAGGCTCCAGGAGTCGTGGGATACCGAGGCTGTAGTGGGCTATCCTGAAGGCGTCCTCCAAATTCTCCCTGGCATTCCTCAGCAAGGCCTTCCTCATGTCTACCTGGCTGGTGTCGATTGATTTGATGACAGCCAGGAAGGCCAGACCACTGGTCCAACTCTTCCCAAAGTCCTTAACAGCTACACCATACCTATTAACAAGGAGTAAGTTTACATTGTTAGACACAGTGTTAGAGAAGTAAGAACATTTTCATATTGTGGTAATATGAGTGAGTTTTGTTGATGATGGGTTTAACTCCAACAGTGCCGATGGCAGGTGAATTAATATTATTGAAATTTAAGTTTATATGATTCAGGAAAATCCTTGTACACATGAGTAAAAACAGACACATCCTTGCACTGAGGAAACAGCAGTATCTACAATACATTATAGATTCAGTACAGTGTGTTGTGTTTTCATTATAAATGATTGTCTCTGTTATAGGGTTTATTGAGAAAAGATCCATGCTCAGTCATGTCATTATTGAATTTAAGTGACAAATCCACTTGACACACTATAGTGTCACATTAGAAGGGGTTGTGCTTGCGGGAGTGATAACATTTACGAGGTTTCTTGAATGCATCTTGAAGCTGCTCCTCTAAGCTCAACATGCTGTAGATCTTGCAGAAGTAATTTACCAAATTTACCAAGGTCTGTAAATGCATCTCGTTAGCCGTTCCCGTTAGCCCAACACAAAGGGAAACTTGCATTTCTTTCACCCTACTCCCAATTAAGGGATTATGTATTTAAGTGAGTGAAATATTGCCTACAGTGTCCACTTGTTTGGTCAATGTCTGAAATCTGTGCGAGTTGGAAAAACTTCGACAGCAACAACTCCCCAAAGAAAGCCCTCACTTAGACCGGGATCTGAACTGTTGACTCTCTCGCTGTGAGGCAACAGTGCTTACCACTACTCCACTGTGTGACTGCTACAAATTACCACAAAAAAAACCAGAATACCATCAAACACACATTTCCCACAGACTTCTTGGAGCAAAAGTCTGGCGATACTTACTTGCGTGTTCGCTTCTGTACCCACTGTAAGAGTTTCTTAATGGCCTTGCTTTGTTCCTTTATGGCCATGGACAGCAGCTGCCTGTCATCTGACGGTGTGCTGCACAGGGACGTGTCAGAGTCAGAGCTGGTGGGGATGGACGACAGACTGGAGGAGGAGGGGAACTGACTCCTGATGTTCCCAGTCAGCTCCTTAATCTGGAGGCAGACAGAAAGTTAGATTACGGTTTGAATGATTAGTTACTTTACATTATGAGCACCATCCTCTACAGTGAACCTTGCTAATCATTATTCCACAGTTATTTCTAGCCAGATGAACTACATGCTAGCAGTCGGAGTTTCTGTATATTTGTCAAATTTAAATGCTTCAGATGTGCAAATATTATTCAATATAATAGATAGAACTAGCGACATGTCCAGGGTGTGACCCCGCCTATCGCTCCAGCTGAGCTGTCAGCTGAGATTGGCACAGCTCCCCCGCGAAATATGCTAAATGTTTTAGGGGAGTTGTTAATTGAAAAGGTGAAATAATTTGGGTTAACATATCTAAAAACAATTAAAAAAAAAATGGAGATCAAAATAATAACTCCTGTACTCTACTGTGAGGATGATGGATGCAGATGGAGGTAGATGATCCATTTTGGTGACCTCTAAATGAAGAAACTGAAATAAGAAGTGATTCCTTTGATGGGATGAAAATGGAAAAGATTTTAATTCTCTCTAACATTTAGACATTATGGGATAAAATGTGGAGCAATCCAGAATTGAACAATTTAATTTGCGATTTTTTTAACTGCATTGTTTAAAATGCAGTTAACAAATGCTGATTTGAAAACCATTAATTGTTCAGCTCTATTAACCAATTTACCAAATATGATTAATATTTGGGTTTAATGTCCCAAGTCACATCCAAACATTATCTTTAGTATGAAGTAGAGATGCACCGAAAAATACTTTTAACACTGAAACAACACGACCGAAACAGGATGTTGTGATGACGCATGCAAAAACTGCGGCCAGCACACGCCTGTCTATTCCCGCTTAGAGTCTGTCCAAGATCAGTTTGGAACACCAATAAAACGGTTCCAACAACATGTGAGTACACAGTGGAACAGCACCTATTAAATGCTGTGTGAGGTGCTCAGTGAGACGAGCTTCTCAGTCGCTTATACCACACTTCAAGTGACGCAGAGAGTAAGGTGATGAAGCAACGGCTCTGTCTAAAAGGGGGAGGAGTCTGGGACAACAAGTCTTGCTTGTGGTGGTCCAGTTGTTGCTGTTTGGACAAGAAGGTGACAGAAGAGTGTGCTAGTGATGCAAGAGTGAACTCGGAAAGCCAATGGCAAAATTTGATTTTTATATCCATCCATCCATCTTCTCCCACTTTATCCTGCCACAGGTGTAGCTGTGCCAATCTCAGCTGACATAGGGCGATAGGCAGGGTACACCCTGGACAGCTCACTAGTCCATTGCAGGGCCACATATTCACTCTCACATTCACAGTTACGGTTAATGTAGAGTGTCCAATTGACCTAATCCCCAATTTGCATGTTTTTGGAATGTGGGAGAAGCCAGAGAACCCAGAGAGAACCCACAAACACACAGGGAGAACATTCAAACTCCATTACTAGATACACTGGTTTACACCTGAAAAAAGTGGCTTGGGGTTTAAACTTTAAATTCCTCACATCTGACTAACTGGTGGAAAAGTCCAGGTATTTAGCGTAGGCTGGAAAACTGTCTGGAGAGTCGTTGGGTTAAACAATGCAGGTCATTCAGCCCTGACCTGGTTTCAGGTCGTTACCTTCACAAGCCTCTTGGATGAGAGGTGAAACAACTTCAGCATAACTCCAGTCCAGTTGCCTGCGGCTAACTACTGAAGATGACTATCTAACTATGACATGGATGACTCAGAACCCTGACAGACATCCAGGCATTAATTCCTGTCTGACCTGTTCAGAGTAAATATTAAATAATGACGCTGCCTGGAAACGTGACATAAGGTAAAAGGTATCACATGATGCAGTAGGGCTGGGTGATATGAATTAGAAATCACAGGGCCCAGCCCTATGATGCAACTGTGCAAAGAAATACAGGAACAAATGTGAAAGTCATCAAAATCTATCCATCTACAAAGCAATTGCTGAAGCTCTGGGAGAGCAAACAACTGTGAGAGCCATTACAAATCCTCCAAAAGCTCTTGGATGGAACCATGGTTTGTGCTCCCGAGCAGGAAATCCTGAAGGAAAATGTTCATAAGCAAGTGCACAATAAAGTCCAGCACTGAATGTCCTCGTTTAAGTCCTACACATGAGTCCAGTGGAGATGCTCTGGCAAGTCCTTAAATGGGCAGTTCATCCTCAAAAACCCTCCACTGTGGTCAAATTAAAAAATTGCTCTAAAAAAGGAGCGGGCTAACATTTCTTCCCAGTGATGTAACAGACTCACAGTGACTGCTAACATTGAAAGGCAGTTGTTATTAATAGGTTTTTAGGCCCATTCTTTTTTCTTTTTTTACATGGGATATTCAGGTTTTAAAATACATTTAATGTATAATTGCTTTAAAATTAAAAAATAATTATTTTATCTTGGAATCCCATGTTGGAGCTGGTGAGGTTGCTCCAAGTTTCAGAATTGGAAATCCAAGTTCAGGGTGACGTTCTTGTCGTACTATAAACATAAACGTTCCTCTTTAATAAAGTTTATAGTTAAGGCTGGTGTATTTGTGAATTTCTTTTTTGTCTTTCAAGTTATTACATTGCCTATTCAAATAAACATCATAAAGTGCGCTACACAAATGAAGGCGGCATCTCATCCAGTCAAGATCCTGCACTCTGGTGGACACTTAAGAAGCGCAGGTTCAAAAACCTCAGAATAAATAAATAAATAAATAATACGTAGGTTAACATATTGACTAGACCTGAAATGTGAACATTCCTTTTAATCAATTGGTCGTCCTAGACGATCTGCGCAGCTGCTGTGTTCCATATGTTTAGCAGACAATGAATGATGATGGGGTGTGGGTATTAATTGTTGAAAAAAACATTGCTTCGGGTGGATGGCGATGACATTACAGCTCATCCGCGCATCTCTACTTTTTAAGAAGGATGTTGAATAAATATTTTAAATTAGCAAACGTCTCTCATTTTTATTATCACTGCTTTGATGGTCAATATTGGACATAACAGCCATGTTTTTGAGCCTAAAATGAAGTAGTAGTGTAGAATATATTCCACCCTCCGCATTGCAGCTGTAAAAAAAAAAAAGAAAGAGAAAAGGCAGACAATTCTCGAAAGAATGAATTACCTGGAAGAAGAGGATGATGTTCCATATGAGACCCAGGACGATGGAGGAGTTCCCATCAGCGACATCTGTTGCATCAATACTGACGAGCTTCACCTGAGGACACCAACACCCTTACATGACTCAGCAGTTCAGCCCTTCATCCAGTGACACAACAGCCGACACACTGTGGAACTCACATTTCTCTCCTCCAGGAAAGACAGGACCTTTGCGATATTGTTGAGTCTGAAAATGCGATGGGAGGACTTCTTATATCCATGCAGCTGGGAAATAGATTAGAATGAGAAGATTATTGACAGATACAGTCAAGTGATGCTTAAACAATAACCAGTCCTGCTGTCAGCTGTGTCGTGGAATGAATGTAAGCTAAAGTGAAAATAAGACACAAACATAAGAATCTAACCAGCTTGCATCCGGACAGCTCCTCCAGCAGAGCCATGAGGATACGTCCATCCTGAATGTCGTGGAACAGGTCATGGACCTCAATGGGAGGGTCACACTAAGGGCAGATTAGACAGAGATGGATGTATTTTACAATACAATACATTTTAAAGATGTGATAAACGCAAACTATACATGTAAATAGAAAAAGATATAAATTTAAAAAATCTAAGAAAATATAAATACTATAATAATATATAATACATACACATACAAAATGACGGACTGTAGGAACGTTGAATTTGTGAATTTTTCATATATTACCTATTAGGGCTGATGTTGGAGTAATCACAAAAATGGAAGACGGTGGTATGAACGAGACAATCTCACTTTTTTGATGTTCTTAATCAGTTTGACCAACACAACAAGAGAGGAGCAAAGAAACCAAAACATGTTCATATTTAAAGAACCTCAAACCAATAAAACAAACACTTAAACTGATTAATGATTGAACAATTTGTGGCAATTGATTTAGTACTCATTGTTGCAGAACTAAATCATTTATTTTATATTTTCACATAACAAATTCATCTGCCACTTTATTAGGTACACCTATTAAATTGCTCATAAGTCACAACATTGTTTTTTTTTAATTTTATTTAAGTGATCTACAGGGATTTTCACACAACCATTCCACGTGTTTACAGAGAATGGTCTGAAAAAGATGTGTATTTTCGCTGGAGGATGTGTAGTTGAAGTAGAGATACATACATAATACATACCTTATATATGTGTATATACATACATACAGTATATTTGTGTGACTGTGTTTATATCAACAACCAAGGACTGATATGACATAGTGGCGATGACATGTTTATATATGTGTTGTTGATGCCAGCAGTCGGCTGGTTTGAGATGACAGAGGGGCAGCGATCACACGAATCTCAAGGTATGAAGATTACATATGAACACACGTCACTTTGAAGCAGCAGATAACCACACGTGGTGCAACCCCTGCCACTTAAACAGGTGTCATGTGTACCTAATAAAGTGGCCAGTGAGTGCACATACTGTAGAATCTGCTGTCACAGGCCTCAACTATGCCGATGTATCTTTAAAATCAGCCCGTAACCTTGCACAGGCTCAACAACATGAAAAACAATGTGGAAATGGTGAATAGGTGAAGAGTGGCAGGGTTAAAGTGACCTAAGACAACAGAGGACAAACGTAGGATTGTTTGTCAGTGGGTTAGAGATTTGATGCAGAGCCAAAGAGAGACTAAAAGAGAGGCTCATTGTGTGAGAGAAAACAGAAGACTTGACCAGACTCTCTCCACTCTCACCAACTCAGCTCCCATTTTAACAAGTGACACAAACAAACCGATCAGACACAGCGACACGGAAGCTCAGGAGTGAAACAACAAATCTCCAAACCAAAAGCAGCCCGTCAGTGGAAACCCTCTGTGGAAGCCCACGGCTTTATATAGTTACAAGTCAGCACTTTCCATTTAATGTGAACGGTCCAGAGTGGTCTATCAATTTTGAGGTTTCTTTCATTTGACGGGTTAATGAGTCTTAGACTGCAGATACACAGGAGTGATGGAGGGAAACACAAACAACAACAACTTCAATGTAGGGCAGAGTCATAGGGCTTAAACATTGGATCTTAAAATGTTCTCACACTAAACTCAATTTACAATTTCAATCAATCCTGCTTAATAACAAGTTCTGCTTTTATTTAGTTTTTATTTTCCCTTGTGGCATTTGAACAAAATTTCCCATTAGTGTTAAAGTGCAACAGAATACAAGCCTCGTATCTTAACTAAGTGGAAGTTAAAGAGAAAACAAATCCCCCTAAACTCTACTTCATCTCCATCTCCACTCTGGAGCCTCCTCTGCTGTTAGCAGTTCACATTAGCAATATGTCACTGGGTGTTACAGCAACACCATCAAGACCGTTAATGAAGTACTTAAAATTTAATGAAAAGAAATGCAGGATTGTTCAGTTATAGCAACAAAATGAAAAGTGAGAAACTACAATTATTTGATAGATTATTTGATTAATTCATTACTAAATGAATGGTCAACAATTACGACAATCGATTATTTTTTTAATTGAATGTTTTGCACTTTATTTAAGGGAAATTCCTTCTCTGCATTTAACGTGTCGTGCACAGTTACAGGAAAACTCTTAATAACCGCTTCGCCTCTGCCCTACACCATGTCATGAAGCAATCATCAAACCTTCTCTAAGTGCAGGTTCATCCATCGGGTGAAGGTTCTCTTCTGCACCTCCTCTCTTTCGACTGCAACACAGAGAAAAGAGGAAAAAAAGATTGCAGTTATTTATTATAAAACCATGATAGCAATACACAAAAAGCCTTTTAATTAAGTCATTTCAAGTTCTGCAATCAGCTCGATGCTGACGTCTAATTTTTATTTATCTAATTTGCTTTTCTTGTTTTTTTATTGTGTGGTATGATGTTTTAGGCCTTATTTTATTCATTTATTTAACATGTATTTTTTTGCCTCACGTGAGCTTTAATGTCTTTTTTTTATAGTTTTGGATTGGATTGGATTGGAATCCTGCCACAGTTCAATCAGCGTGACCTTGGTGTGAAGAGAGACGCAGATCAATATATGGATTTAATACAATTGAACTGCGCGAGTTTGATGATGTTCTCAAATGTCTTGTTTTGCTCATAAACTAAAATCCTTCACAAGCGTGAAACCAGAAAATATTCATATTTAAGAAGCTAATAAAAACTTATTAGAACTTATTTTATTAATTTAAAAATAATGAATCAACAATCAACATAATTGACGACTTTTTTGACCAAAAATTGATTGTGACCGTTTTGGGTCTTGTTCCGGACTCAGTCAGTGATAGTGACATGACGAGAGGAGCAGCACAAGCATTCATTCATTCATTCATTCATTCATTCATTCATACATTCATTCATTCATACATTCATAGAGACTGGTAGAGACGGTAGAGACTGTAAAAATATCAATAATGGGCTGTTTATTTATTTGGAGAGATTTGTTTTGCAGTTTAAGACGTGGCAGAGATCAAGTTAAATGACTGTATCTAACTGATGCCTGTATCTGTAGATCCTCAAGGTTGTGATATTGCAAATTGGTATGTGACAGGAAAAAATGATCCCTAATAAGTTATTATAATGACAGTTGACCTATTGAAAATGGACTTAATATCCGAGCTCAGCTTTGGGCTGAATCTGCCGCACCACACTGCACACAGCAGACATATGGGTGGAATGGAAACTAGAGAGAGAGAGAGAGAGCGTGTGGGAGAGGATATGGATGTGTTACCATGGCAGCCAAGTCAGCTGTAAATCATCTTTATGTCTTTTATTGCTCACTAGAGGCAGTGGGGCTCATTCTACACAAGAGTAAAGTGATGTTGAGCTGCTGTCGTGCTACTGATGGTTTCCTCCACTAATAGAATCATGACCTGATGAGGAGACACAGATCTGCATCAGAGGGGGAAGAAAACACAGACACAGGATGATGGAGGTCAAGTATGGAATTGTGAGTCACTAACTGGTCAATGAGCCGCTTCAACAAAAGGGCAGAAGTGTTTCCACTGCGTTTTCCCCACTGTTCTGAGAGAATGTTGGTATGCAGGAGGCGTAGTGGGTATAATACCAAAATATTTGTCATCAGAAGCAGGGAGGTGGCAGACAAGAGAGGGAGGCGAGAGCACAACACAGAAAGAGGAGGTGAAGGAGAAAAGAGAATAATCCTGCAAATACAGGATTAAAATGGGAGATGAAGTAACACTGCTGCAAAGAAGACGTCAACATACTGCCCATGGGTATGTTTATATACGTGTATAATCACTTTAAAATAAAATCAAAAAATATAGGGATGCACCAAACATCCCGCAACCTAAACAATTCAGCCGAAAATGGCCAAAAAAGGCATTTTCGGTTTTCAGCCAAAAGACTTTTAACACCAAAACAACACAACCAAAATTCCCGCTTAGAGTCTGTCCAAGATCAGTTTGGAACACCAATAAAACGGTTCCAGCAAGATGTGAGTACACGGTGGAACAGCCCCTATAAATGCTCTCGTCGCGTAAAAGTGAAACTTGGCTGGACACAGATTATGAACTCCCCGCAACGTTCACTTCATGTCCGTGGTTCTTAACGGAGAACATTCTAGAGCTGAAACGATTAATCGATGAATCGATTACTAAATTAATCGACAACTATTTTGATAATCGATTAATCGGTTTAAAGCTTTTTTCATGATTAAAACAAGATTTCTGATTGTTTAAGCTTCTTAAATGTGAATATTTTCTCCGTTTCTTTGCTCTGGATAACAAAGAAATTATTAAAAGTCAATCATTTTGGTTTGTGGACAAAACAAGACATTTGAGAACATCATCATTTCCAGGTTTGACAAACACCGATCAACATTTTTTAAGGTTTTCTGATATTTTATGGACCAAACGATGAATCGAGAAAATAATCGAACGATTAATCGATTATGAAAATAATCGTTAGTTGCAGCTCTAGAACATTCCACCGTGACATCACTTCCTGTTGAAGACTATTTATGGTGCTGCCCCGTGTGGCATCACTGTCTTGGCTTTGAAATTCCAACCACACAACTTCAGCGTCATATAATCCCCATGATGGAGGATTATGGGATATCCGACCTTTAACCATCATCTATTCTGACAGAAACAGTGAACCATCTCTTAAACTTTACGAGCGCGTCTCAGCTGACGCACACGCGCGGACAAAAGCACCGTAAACACAAGTACGACCATGGAGACCAACACACACCAGTCGTCTGAGCCAGAGAAAGAACTGCTCAAAAATGTACTACTTAGGTTCCCACCAACTTTGGCAAGAGCTCCTAAAAACTGACATATTTCCTCCACAACTATTTATAGAAGACACTCCTCTTCTTCTGGCTACATTCAAATAACAAACAAGGATGGGTTTTTTTTTTAATTATTATTTAACCTTTATTTTCACAATGTTAGCATGACAAGTGCCAGCAAAAACTTGTAGAGGTAAGGGAAGAGGGAGAACACAAAAGACAGTGTCAAAAAAACAACAACATTTATAAGAATTGCCTTTAGAAAGAGAGATAAAAGCATCCAGTATCAGTGTTTTTGGTAATTAAGTTCCAGTCATATGATGCAGCAAATGAAAAGGACAGTTGTACAAAGCAAGACTTGGTTTCGTGATACAAGCTGTGTCTCAATAGTCAAGGCTGTGTCCTTCAAACGTGCAGGCGAGACGGAACCCAGACACTGTGAGATATCACACAGCCTAGTCCACACCACTAACCAATCCTCCACCTCCTTCTTCTCTTCATAAATTCCAGCAGGCTGTACACTGAGAGGTTAAATGCTGCCCTCCACAGTTTAAAGACCTGAATCCCAGTTCTTTCCGCCCATCAAAACCTAGCTGATGAAAAGCTGATATATATCAATATGATCCCTCCATCTTCTACTGCTTTATCCTCCACAGCAGGGTCACAGGGGGGCGCTGTGCCAATCTCAGCTGACAGAGTGATAGGTAGGCTACACCCTGGACAGTTCGATATATGATATAAATGTAAAAATATACATATACATAAGTGCTAAAAACTGCATTAATACTGTTTGTTTACCTCCGGTGGCGACGTGTGAAGGCAAACCGAGCCATCCTGGATACAGGACAGTCTGCGGGGCAACAATGGATCAGGACGGACTTTTAGGCGGAATGTTTCATTTTAAAAAGTTACCCGACGGCTTGTTGGACAAAACTAAAGTGTGTGTGTGTGTGCACGTGTGTGTGCACGTGTGTGTGCTGTTTCGCTCTCTCCCTCTTTCTCTCCATGTGAGTTTGTGTTTTCTCTCTTGCCCTCCCTGACTTGTGTGCGTTTGTGCGCTCTCTTTCAGTGTCCACCAGTGTAAAGTGTGTTCTTTGTGTAAACATTTACAAACATTGTTTAAAACATCAAGATGCCTTTTTTTGTGCCAAATTCATACTTCACAGGAGATAAACTGGGTTTAAAGTTTAAAGAAAGCCATTAAAGGGGACATATTATGCAAAAATCAACTTTTTAATCATTTTAATACTTATATTTGGGACCAAAGTGTGGAAAAAGAATACTCAGTCCTTTTTTCGTGGTCCCCCTTAGTGTAAGTATAGGCGATAAAACACGCAATGTTGAATTCCCTGCGCTTATGACGGCAGCATGCGCATTTCACCGCGAATGTTACCACCCCACCAGTAAGTTTACTTCGAGAGCTCCACCTTAGCTCCACCTTGTCCCTATAAAATGCCAGAGTGCAGGCGAGGGAGGAAGAGCAGTATTATGTCAACGCAGAGGGACAAGTGTGCTGCACAGTGGAGCACAGTGTTTTACACAAACTTCCAGCCTCAGAGGATTTTATATATGAAGCTAATGTGCCGGATAAAGTCAGCAAACGTGTGTTCGTGTGTTCGCATCAGACTGCGGCCAGCGGAGTCAGCGAAGAAAAGGTCAAATAGAGCTCATAACTGACCATTCTGACACGTCCTAATTAAAAATATGTGTTCAGTACGTCCTCCATGACCGGAGCACAGACTCAGTCTGATACAGTCACATACAGCGGCAGTTTATGCAGCTCGCTGCTGGCGATCAGCAAGTGTTTTTAACTGATTTACAGTTTGGCAGTGTTCGGCTTGATCCTTGTATCGGACGTCTCTTCCTGTGACGGCACTCTCGATGTTTTCCGCGCACGCTGCCATGTTGATATTGTCAGAGAACTAGTGGAGGGAGGGGGAGAGGAATGGAGCGGAGGGAACAGGAGCTGAGTGAGTGCAGTAATAAGGACAAATCAGAAACCCCCTGGAAGAAGTGGGTGTGTGTTTGCCTGTGTCTCCTTTGCATATAAAAGGGACCAGGCACAAAACCGAGCGTTCTGAAAGGGGCGGGTTTAGCAGGGTTATTGAACTGCTATGGTGCTTCATCCTTATGGTATTTTCACCAAAGCATGTCACAGACATGTTCATTAGGACACCAGGGAACTATTTTAACTTGGAGAAATAGGGTATAATAGGTCTCCTTTATTATTTAAAATAATTTAAAATATATTTTTTTGTGTTGGTCCTACATTCATTCCATGATTTTATATCAATAAATATCAGCTTATATATAAGCTTCAGGTTTATTTTTAGTGATTAATTACAGAATATTGTGTGATTTTTTAAATCGATTGACAGCCCCAATACATAGAAATAGAACCACAGCACAATCCATCTCACATACAGCGCCACCTATGGAGGCAGAGTCAGACGTACACGGTCAATAAGTCAAAGTTTTTTATTTTACCCGACTCTGTCGAGCTACAGCTGCAGCTCAATTAAACTGTGAATGTAAACGTAGCGAGTGAACTGGAGCAGATCCAGTAAAAGAACAGAGGTTTCTCCAATTAGAGTTCCACGGTCTTGAAGCCATGCTGAAAAATGAACAAAGTCCACGTTCAGTCTTGCTTCTTGAGCCATGACGATAATTATTATAATTATTAGTATTAGTATTATCAAAGAAGCGAAAGGTAATAATGTCAGTTTAATTGAATATTGAGTCAGGAGATGAAGCGCATCACGTAGAACATGTTCAGACAGTTTTGCTCGGGTGAGTGGAGGCTCCAGTGCGCTCGTGGAAGTAATCACACTGGGAATATAACTCAATGAAATATTCATCTCACAGTTATTACAGGGGCATCGTTTTAGACTGCACTGCGGCATCTTCTAAAAGTATTATGTAACTGCACAGTTCACAGAGAGGCTTTTGCTGCTCCTGACTCTGAATCACCATGTTACCTTCAGGGTGTGAAGTCAGCTTGTGTCAGATTTGTGTAGAGAAGCTGCAGCAAAGTGAAAAAAATGACCATTAATGACCTTTTCCATTACACAGTACTAGCACGACTTGTTTCTGCTTTTCCATGAGGGTCAGTACCTGGTACTTGGTGCTTTTCTTGGTACCTGCTCTGACGAGGTTTGGAATTTCCTTACTACTACTACCATGAAATTATTCATTGATACATTTTCTACTGCTTTATCTTCCACATGAGGGTCACGGGGAGCTGAAGTCAAGTCCAGTTTGAAGGTCACACCTCTGGGCAAACACACAGAGACCATCAACCATTCACTTTCTCACATTTACACCTATGGTCAATTTAAATTGGGGATCGGTGACAATTTTACCCACGATTCACAGTTGGGCACCAGTCAGCACGAGTTGGGGACAGCCGGCATGGCACAGACCCGACCTCAGTCACTGTCAATCAAACACGTTTGAATTTTTGACTCGACTCTGGACACAGTCGCTAAGTGTTTTTCTGATTACTGACCCAACTGCAAACACATGTGGCCAACAGTCAATGACAAAGAGTAGGTGGGACACAGGGAATAGACCTGTGTGCAGCTTTAGATCTCCATACATCTCCTACATTGTGATATAGACTAGAAATATCCAGATATTATTTAGAAGCTGTATCACCCAGCCTTAGCACTCTATAAATAAGAAATCATTCCTCTACCATGAGCCTGGTCCTCAGCGGTGGCTCCAACTGATGTCGAGAAGAATATGGCGTTTCTGATTTCCTTTTCTGATTATGTATATGTTGGAATACAGCCATTACTATTGTGGTGCATACTGTATTTGATTTATACACATGAGCCTTGTTTTTATTTGTACTGTATGAAAAAAGGAGTAACTGCTGCTTTAACACGAGCAGCAGGTTGTGCTGTACCAAGCACAGTGGTTGAGCTCATACTGGTGGGAGGCAGAGCGTGGGGGAGAGAGAGAGAGAGAGAGGGGGGGGGAGAGAGAGAGAGAGAGAGAGAGAGAGAGTGTTTCCTCCTCTCATCTTGTGTTATGCAACAACCTCCAGGCTTTTGTCTTGTCACACTAGTTGCTCATCATACAGAGAAACTCATAGCTGAACAATAATCACAAAGTCTGACTTAAAAACTGTAGCATGGAATCCTACATTTACAGTGATGTGTAATTAAAGGAGTTTCCAATAATCAGAGCAATAATTACAGATCTGTTTCCGGTTCTGTTTTGGACCACAGGGTCGTGACTGATTTCTCCTTGTGTGCATGTTTGAGTGAATGACGTGTCTCGGTGGATCCTGGGAGCTGATTGGTCCTGCACAGGAGGAATCCTATTAAGAGGCCTGAACATCCCAGCGTCCAGTCATGGAGGAAGTACTGAACAAATATTTTTAATCAACTGATTCTAATGATTCAGTTACACTGAAAACAACTGCTTTTAGAAGTCACTCATTTGTGTGTCGCAGTGATGACTCCGCCGATGTTGAGTAGGAACTATTTAGTGGTGGAAAACCAACCTACACCGTGCCGAGGCGAGCTGGGACCATAGGTTTGAAAAGGGGCTTTAGTGTGTGTGTGTGTGTGTGTGAACCAGGACTGGTCAACATTGCGATCTGACCAAGTTCTAAGACAATACGATGATTTTACAGAAATCTAAAAAACACATTTTCACATTTTGTGTTCCACCTTCTATTCATTTGTATGCATGTTACCATGGTAATAATGGTAGTGGCACGCTGTATGCATGCGGTAAGCTTCTGCTCTATTCTTTTCATCTTTTGGGGCCATCTGTCCACAATGATAACCTTTACATCCAGTCAGGCTTTCAGTGAGTGGTCTACAAGTGCTATATTCTAACATAATAAATTACAGGTGGCCTCGCTCTCTAGCGCCACACAATGGCCATTGAGGTCACTCCACGCTCGACATGCATGGGGGTGCGAGGGCCCGTTCAGTGCTGCTCACAGAACCTAGTGTCTTTTTCTTGTTGCTTTAACGTCGTCTTTTTAAACGTGGAGGTACAGTATGTGCTTTCTGTCCAACGAGCAGTGACTTGCTGTTTCTGTACCATAATCAGCTGCTTGACAGTGGTCTTTTAAACACTGATAACCTGTCATTCTGTGACACTGCGATACAAAAGCACATGAGCATTTACAGGTGTTGTCTGAGGGCATGTCCACTGGGTCAGCTACACTGTCAACTGGTGGAGCCACCGTTTCTATTAGAGACACCGTAAACAAATGAAAAAGTCTTGTGTCTCCGTCTCTCTTGACTTAAAGCTACAGCACACCGCGCGACCCTCATGTGGAGGATAAAGCGGTAGAAGACGAATGGAAAGATACCAGATAGCAGAGAAATAGAGCTGATATACTTGTGATTACGGCAGCACTTCCACGGAACAACCGTCCAATCACAGATGAGTGATGTCCCCAAATCATTCACTTCCTTCCAAAACCGGCCTGGAAAACGGTTTCTCATTTCAAAACTTTCATGACTGTGAGAACACTGTTGATATCTGGGTTTTTTTTAAGGCCTAACTAGGGATAAGCGTTGTAAACTAGCCACTGCTGTAATCTCTATGTGTAAAGCATCAGTAACTACAGCATGTACTTAACAGACTGGAGTTGTACTGTGGTCATTTGCATTGTCCATCATAAAGAAAATATTAAGATAAAAAGACTAAAAGTGAATAAAAACAACAAATTATTCCAAACCAGAAATAAATATCCTTTTAGACTGTGTGAGCTACTTTAAATGTTACTTTGTTTTCTAGTCCCCAAGTAACTCCTTAGAATGAGTATAACAACACTAGTATGAAATGATGCTTGACTGCATGAGCACGTGTTAATTATTGCTTGTTAAAAGGCTTTGAAATGAAATGGGTGAGAGGCTGAATAAAGCCTTCATTCTTCTCCAGCACACTCATTAAATCAATTACTTCCACTTAACAGAGCAGTTGCTAGTCTGCTCCTCTAAATTCTTGTTTGGCAAACTGACAACACTTACAGATTATTACTTTTCCCCACATGATTTAGGTTTAAATAGCAGCGCAGATAGTGTTCAATAAGAAATGACACCAGACCAACAGGAAATGAAGATGACTTCGAAATCAAAGGCAGATAAAAGTGACGAAGAGCAGGAATGGATTTTTATCAAAGTATCTTCATCTACACAAGAATGACGGTGTTTCTAACTAGGAGTGGGCAATACATGGATACTATATCTTTATGGTGGTCTTAGATTTTGGATATTGTCATATTGTGATAACGTATCTGTGATAATTATTCCTGGTTTTAAAAGGCAACTGTTGTATTGGTAATCATCACATTGATTATATTGAATAAATTAGTGAAATACACTAAATTAAATATTATATATATTGATTAAAAAATACATGCAATCGACAAAATTGTATTTAAAAGAGTCACTTAATAACACACTTATTTTTAAGCCTAATTATTTGTGTTACAGAAGAATTTTACCATTTTTATAGTAAATGTCATTGTTTCCAATACACGTAAATATCCTTCATTTAACATTAAAAAGCCAAAGAACCAAGGCAATCAGAGATGGCAGACTTCACGCCATTCATGCAACAAGCCTCTGTCGGCCTTGAAGTAATAAAGCAGGTATCATATGCATATATTTTTATTACAGAAATATTTATATGATGTATGTCCCGATAATATAAATTGATATCGAATTAACAGATACCATTTTTTCCCTATTTTTAACACTAGTTGCAGTAGATACCGTTGTTTCCACTGGTCCGTAAACCTGGTAACATCTACCTTGTGTTTGCAACGGTTAAGATACAACCAGAGTTTACACTCAGGTCATTCGGGTTCAGCTTAAATTGGCCATAATCTCACCATTTGCCTATTTATTTTGACAGTGTAGTCGCCGATCTTAAAAAAGTCCACGCATTTCCCAGTGTAACCTTATAAACGTGTAACCACAGTAACTGTCATTGCTCTCCATGGTGATTTCTTGCGTTGTGTCTTGTGTCTTCTGCTCCGCTGCATCAGTTGTTTACAGCACATTGTGACCACAAAGACAAGTCAACGTTGGAACACATGCACAACTCTTTCTAGACAAAGAAGTCCTAAAGTGTGGCAAGGCCTCCACTATTGGCGCTTTGCCATTATACAGTGCGGCATCAGGCTTGTTGTTTTCCATTACTGTACTATCTCCTCAACGTGGGCAGGGTCACCAAAGCACGGCTACACAAAACTGCCGTGACGTTGTTTAAAACACAACACAAACACAGACGTGTTGGTTCAGCTCGCTTGCAACTTCGCCAAAGCAAGTACTAAAAAAAAGCACCAGGTATCAGGTACTGTCCCGAGTAGAGTTCAGCTGAGCCGAGTCGTGCTAGAACTGTGTGCGTCACATGACTTTGTTTTCAAACAAATACAATCCGTGTCCAGACGAGCCTTTCAAACTCTCCATCTGTGCGTGAAAATGAAACCACCTGAAAATGGAACACGACACAACACAAATAAATGTGCATCCGTGAAAACAAATATCACGTGACCACCATCCAGGTACTGTGCACCGGGTATTTGCATGCTGGGCCTTTTCTCCTCTGCATTTGTTTGCCAAGTTTCCGAAAACACAAATGTCATATAACGACAATGACAAGTCAATGTAGTAGTAAAACTGAAACTGAAAACTAAATGTTACCGGGGCACTTCACTGACAACTGATTGTCAAGTTGTAGCTGATAAGGAGCAAAGGTTCAAAGGTCTCTATTTCTGCACATCCAAACTAAAAAGAAGCCCTGGAGTTTTCAAATGTTTTCAAAGCTCCATGGTCGGTGTGAACAGCAGGTGTTTCTGAGCAGATTTGACCCAGCCTTGACCCAATGCTTCACATTCAATGAATAAGAGGTGTTTTTTTTTGAACAAGCTGTTTTTTCTCAATATTATCATTCATATCTAATATACTATTAACAAGCTGGTACAACAGGCCTTACAAACACATTTTTGAGGATTGCAAAATATCGCCATTTATCGTTATCGGCAAAATCCCCAAAAATATATTGATTTTCCATCAATATCACACACCCCTAAGTGAACTTACTTTAACTTTGAAATATAAACAAATGACCACACGACTGTCTGTGTTTGTCAGTAGAGCAGTGTGTAATACCTCGTGTCACATGGTGACAATCCCGCACTGCAAGCAGGAAGTGATTTGCTTTATGTCAAGAAAGAGGGAGGCAACAGCGACTTTGTGCTAGTAAAGTGAGACAAATACGAACACCAAGTGTGTTTACATGCATGTTAAAAGTCCAATTTTAGTCGGACTAGGAAAATAATTAGGTTTTCTCAATGTCGTTAAGAAAACCTAATTATTACTGTTGCTGCATATCTTTCTTCAGACAACACAGCAGCCACAAGAGCCATGCTCCATCAACATTTACAGCAGGTATACTGAGACTCTGCAAGTTGTCCGATTGTCTGTCTTAGTCAGACTATGACCTTAGCTCCATTAATCTGTGCATGTTAACGCACTGTGTCTGCTTTGATGTCTCTTCCTGACTTTAGGGCCCGTACGCACGAGAAAGAGTCCAGGTGACTGTTTTTTTATCACATCTGCTTTCTATCAACACAGAAACAGCGTTTCCCTTGCGTTTTCGAATGTAAACAACCAATACACTACTACCCCTCTCCTGCACTTGCATTCACCGTCACTTATCTTTGTCATCGTCTTCTTCTTCGTGTTTGGAGTTTTTATTTTCTTTCTATCCTGTCTTTGTTTCTGTGATTGCAGTTTATTTATTTAAGGAAGGGTTATTGCATTCACCTAAAATCATTTGTTTTCAGAGTCTGTTTTTAAGAGACAATGAGATAGCGGAGAAGCTTCCCATTTGAATCGCTGAACTGAAAGCAAAGACGTCCCAGTTGTTCAGTTTAATCCTGTCTTTAAGTAACGCTGATGGAATTGTTATTAGTCTGTGGACTCTGCACAGGCACCTCAGGACTCTGCGGTTGTTCAGCCACACAAGAACACTCTGATCTGCTGGAGATGGCAAATGTTTATTCAAGAGCATTTGAGTAAATACGGCATGCTTCACGGCTATAAAGTGATGCACTTGAAATGCTACACATAGGAAACAATCAGGAGATTGTTAGAAATACTGGATCCCCGGGGGGGGGGGGGGGGGGCAACTAAGGAGCCGGGATACAGAAGCATACTGCAACCAGCAATTGTATTAAGGAGCAAAAAATATATATATAATTTAATCTCATAAAATGTTAGGTTAGGAAATAATCTCATAAAAACAGAGCCTTTTTACAAATTATTTTAGGTAAAAGCAATAGCTTTCATTCTTATTCAAATAAGGATTATTATTATTTATTTATTTTTTTAAGTCATGGGGGGTTTGTGAAGAGATTTCTTGAAACAATGCTGTGTTTATGAAAAACTTTATTAAAACAACCAAACTATATTTTAGTAAAAAAGTCCTCTTTCCATGTGGATAAGACTTTTAAGGAAAGTTGAAAAGTTCTTCCACACTCACAGTGTTTATACACTGCGTGGATTTTGAAGAGTAACCTGATGAGCAGAGACTGAAGGAGCTCTGAGGTAAACACAGACATGTGAGCTCAAACACAAACAAACAATCCAACAAACAAACAAACCAAACACCAAAAACAAACAAACACACTGGAATTACAGTTCCCCGGAGCCAAAGAAAGAAAGAAAATGTGAGAATCGCAGGACAAACAGTTTGCAGTGAAGTTCTGCGTGCGTGGCCAGGCCGTGGGAGCTCTCTCTCACACACACACACACACACACAGAGAGGGAAAGAGCTGTAATGTGAGGTTAAGTGCTCAGGATGCTCGTACCTTGCAGATTCTGCACTCGGATGTCGCTGATTTGTCCGATAAACTCCTCACGCTCGAACCAGTCTTCCCACTCGTGTCCGGCCATCATGAGTGGAGCTGCTGCTGTTTCTGCTGCTGCAGGATCCCGAGTAAAACACACACAAAGCTGCTGCTTCTGCTTCTGCTTCTGCTTCTTCTTCTTCTTCTTCTTCTTCCACTGCAGCGGTGGACACGGCTGTTTATAGTCCGGGTGGGCGACAGGGAGCCATGCGAGCCGTGGACACACGGTTTCACATAAGCGCTGCGTGTGAGTGTGTGAGTGTGTGTTTGCTGCAGTTCTCTGCGCTCGGCGGTGCAGTCCTCTAACAAAGCCCCGGGAGATGAGTGCGGGACAGGGGGAGGAAGGAGCTGCAGCACCTGGTTGGTATTTCCGAGGTGGGATGGCGCTGATCCAGTGCCCGCCCACTCACCCCCATACTCTCCCTCTCTCCCTCTCTCTCTCCCTCTCCCTCTCCCTCTCTCTCTCTCTCCCTCTCTCTCCATTACTAATATAAGAAGGTCTTTTTTGCATATACAGATTAAACAGATTAAATAAAAAAAAATATTTTTTGGGAGAAAAAAAATTGAAATCACATTATTTTTCCAAATCTGATTCAGATGGAACCACGTGGGAATGTTGTGGCTTCTCATCAGATGTCAAAAAGTCTTTTCTGTCACTTTTAAACCTTAGAACACAGAGCATTTCGGCTGCTTTTTTCCCCATTACTATGTTCAAAGTCACAGTATATACAGAGGCTATAAGAATGTGCAATCTAGAGTGTCTTATATCCTGTTTTTTCAGCACAATTTCACCAAAGATATAAAAACACCTCAAAATGTTTCAAATCTAATAGAATTTGTGAAATTGGGAAATACGTCGCTGTTCACCGTTCACTTGGCTTGTTTTTATGAACAGAAAGACGGTGTATTTTGTGACTTGCTACTTTATATCACTACTAAAAATGCGATATAAAATGAATCATAACACAAAGAGATGGAAAAAAACCTGCATTTTTAAAGCCTGAATATGTGACCTACAAACACACACACCCCAGGATGTCCATATAAGGAATTTGTATTATTCCCACGGCAATTTACCATGAGTGCACCTGCAGCACATGCAGCTGCATGTGAGCACTAAGGGTTAATCCCAGATAATGGTCTGTATTGATATAACACCTTTTACAGTCTTGATGACAACTCAAAGCTGCTTCACACATTCACACATTCACACATTCATGCGCATCTTTCATAGCCATTCACACTCAGGACATACCGTATATGCATACTAGTGGGGTGGAGTGATTCCCAGTGTGAACGACGACTCACTCTACCACAGAGACACAATCATTTGTGCTCCCATTGTTAAGCATTGAGTAGATTTTTTAAAATGACCGATCCGTACCACGGCAGATTCTGGATCCCTTCCCCAGAGGTTCTCAGCACAGTGATCCGGTTTCCATAGGGTGGAGCTAGTCGCATCGCCGTCAACAGCGAATGACTGGAAAAATGGCAGTTTTTTTCTGTGTAGCCGCTTCTACACAGACGTTTTTGATATAAACCATAAAAAAGAAAGAACACGGAATGCTGGATGTCCACCTCTGGTGCTCTTTGTTTACTGTGTCACCTTCTTGTTCTTGGTGGAGTTTATGGGTCAGATACTGTAGCTGACACAAATAGCTACATAAATAATTCATCTGTGATGGGGCTGTGCTAGAAATGCAAGACAGATCAGGATGTACTGTTCCGAACCATACCATGTCCAGCTTAACTGCACTGACCTTAAGGATATATCGAAATGCCACCACTGGGGCGACTCCACTAGTGTCATGTCCACTTCTCACTTGATTTACATCGTCAGTAAAAAATTTCCTGAGGCGTTAATGGTCTCAATCATTCATTTCAGCTCCTATTTAGAGGAAAATTGATGATAAAATACAGCCCGTGTGCAGATTTCCTTACATCTTCTCTTTGGGACGTTATAGAGCGTAGCCTTGGTGGATTGGGGAAATGCAATGCAAATCATATTTCTCCAGTATCTTTTGTATCTTTTGCAAAACGTGACATTTCTTGAGAAAAATAAGTGAAATTTCAGAAATCGTATGCCTCAATTTACCATTCACACATGTGTATTACAACCTACAGATCACAGTGGATCTATAAAGGCACAAACATTTAGTCACATGTATCTGGAACTGAAAAATAAAGTATTGTATTTGACATTCAATTTTCACAAATCCATCCTGCGGGCCGGATTGGACCCTCTGGTGGGCCGGTTCTGGCCCGCGGGCCGTAAGTTTGACACCCCCGCCCAAGACGATATATATCAGATGTTATACGAGTGAGAATCGTTTTTTAAGCTGGCTGCTTAAAGCTGTCGTGCCCAACTTTCAACTGGAAGGTTGCGAGTTTGATTCCCGGCTCTGCTGATGCAGACCATTTACCACTGAGACGATCAAATCCACAGGACGTTGTTTTCATGTTGCCCGGCAACATTCCCGGGCTGCACACAGACAGCTCCGCTATAGCAAGATGGTGAGACAGCAGTAAACAGTTGGAATTTGGCCCTAGACTCGTCTTTTTAAGCCGTGTTTCCACTGAGTGGAATGGTTTGGTTTGGTTAAGTATGCTAATGTATTTTTTATCCATTAGGAATAGTACCAAAATAGCCAGTCCCTACCATTTTCTCTTGGGTTACCAGAGTGATATGATAGAAAAACATCACTTGTGACCATTGTAAATATCTCAAGGAAGTCACATCAATTTTAAATCTCACCCTACCACAAAGAAGAAGAAAAAATGGTTTGGTTGTGTCTCGCTGATGCAGCCATCGGGCAAAGGCCACACCCCCTGCCTACCAAGTAAAGGTACTGCTGTCATTTGAAATGCAAACCTGATCCAGGACTTACCATTCCAGACCGTACTGGGATGGAAACACAGCAACTGAACACACCAACAAGAACCCACAAAACAAGGCTGGTTATTTCTGGACGCACAAATTGGATTTCATCGCTTGCAGTATAAATTAGATTAGCCTAAAAAGATCGGATTTGAGAACATATCACATTTGCCTGCAATCTGAACAAAGACTAACTCACTAATTATCTCACAGAATTGTTTTGTGTTCGCCACAAAAAGACCTACATAAAGCTTGGAAAATATACAACTATAAATGCCTGAGCCATACGTGCCCCCTGCTGGCCTTCTGGGCCAAGAACCATCTTAGGCCTCAGATGCTTGCTCTCAGTGAAAACATGGCTGCCAGCAGGAACACAGCAGTGAAAACCGATTACATCCACGTCACAACGTCAACATTTTATCTTTAGGTGACTTTCAAAACACCCACAGGATCTAACAAGGCAGAGTTTTACAGGAATATACAATAAAGCAATAAAACAATGTCATTCCAGCAATAAAATTAGCAAAACAAATGTACAATGTGTAAAAGTCAATAAAACAAAATCTACACCCACTTACAGTAAGTCAACAGTATCTTTATCTTAATGTTCAGGCAGCAGTGGATCAACAGTGTGCTGTGATGTAAAATAACTGATTTTTCTCTGTGGACTTTGGTGAGGGAGAGTGAGTGCTTTATATTTATTTAACCTTTATTTATCCAGGAAATATTAATTGAGGTTAATAATCTCTTCTCCTAATGGTGAGATACAGTGACAGACATATTCTTATGGCTTCATGGACTTCATTAAATGAGCCTTTGGTTAATTGGCTAAAATCTTTCTTTTTCGTGTCAGCATTGGCAGCCATGTCGTCAGTGACAGCGAACAGACAGCATGTGTCTCAAGCTGGTTGTTGGTACAAATGATGTATTATGTCTGGATATTTGAGTCTATATCCCGACCACCTGCTTTATTTCTTTAAATGTAGGACATGTATGTGTGTTAGAAACAATGGCATTGACTATAAAATATGGTTCAGTTCTGCTATAACACAAATAATAAGGCTTAAAATAAAATAAAGAAGTGTTAGTAACCCTTAGAACGCAGAGCATTTCAGCTGCTTTTTCCATTACTGTGTTAAAACATACAGTATACAGAGGTTATAAGAATGTGCAATATAGAAATTCTTATATCCTGTTTTTCGGCACAACCTAAGCAATCTGATGAAAAATGTCTTTTAATAAAAACACACCTGAGCAAAAAGTGCTAAAAATCCAAAATCTAACACCATATCTGTCTCCTGTTAGATAAAACATCAACATGTGTTGCTCAGACCTACATGCAATCATACTTTAAAAAATCAGAATTATATTGTGTTAAATAGAGACCCTGAGGCCCAAACTATCCCTTCAAAACCTGGTTTGCCATCTATGCACGGATGGTGCATCATCATGGCCCAGGTGATCGAGGAGGCTGGTTATCAGAAGACAGCCTGCTGGTGTCAGGCTGACTCTCAGCTGTGAGGACATCACAGGCTTAACATGACTGGACTGGAGTCTTTAGCCCTGCTGGGACCAGGCAACTTTAATATACCACATTTCATTCACAGGGTCAAGTCAAGGTCAGAAACGCAAAACATTTAAACAAAACCCAATTATAATACAATTAAACCAGACAACAAAATAAAATGAAAGAAAGAAAGAAAGAAAGAAAGAAAGAAAACAACTTCCACTCATAGCTGGTTCCACTGGAGCAGCAGAACAGCTAAATCAGGGCTGGACAACATGTTTTTCCAGAGTGCCAAACTGACATAAATGAAGCAAACAAAAATATGTTTCTAAGAAATAATAATCACTAAATCCATATTTATATGCAACATGCACAGCATTTACCTTTTAAATGTGAACATGCTGTAAAAAATACACAGATACAGCTCTGTGTATGGCTGCAACATCAATTAAACCCTTTAAAAGTCAGGTGTACCTTCATCACTTTGTGCCCAGTGTAAGACAGAGCCTCATATCAGACTCTGACGAGACTCTTGGTGTCTCTTGGTGTTGCTGATAAAAACTGGTGTCATGACCAAGAAAGCTGGTTGTGTTGAGTTATTGTCTTGTGTCATTGTTGTCTTGTGGTTTCCCGTTTTATTTTGAAATGTCACTCTCCTCTCGTTTCAGGTAACTTGCCTCTTCCCCTTGTGTTTTTCCTGCCAGTCTGATTGTTTCCACCTGTTCCCCATTACATGGTCTATATATGGTCCCTTTGTCTTTTGAACATGAGAACCAGCATAACCCCCGTGCCATCATCTTGTCAAGATGCTGAATTTTTTTCCGTCTTTTGGAACTCAGTAGGTGAGAGGGAAACCAAAAAATGGACAAGAAAGTGGCAGAAGGTGAACGTTCAGGAGAAATGTTCCAGCTTGTATGAACACAAGGTCGATAACAAAGGACAGTTAGTGAAGAAGAGCATATACAAACTGCATGTAGAAGCAGGAGAGCAGTAAATAAATAAATAGAGGGGAGAGAGTGAGGTTTTGTAACAGGAGGTGATTTTCTTCCTCCCCCACAGCAGAGGCAGTGTGAGTGGACTCCGGCCCACGCACTCCCAAGCGGAGGCAAGTGTTATGTAACCATGTCAGACACCAACATGATCCTCCTCCTCCTACTGCAAAAACTGCATCATTCTCAGCCCTTTCTGGTGTTGCTGTGTCATAATAAACAGCCCTGTCAGAAAACTAAATGGATGCTATTTTGATTCATTGTTTTCTATATGGATTCCATGTTGTTTCTTTGTGTTATAAACTGAGTCGTCATTATTCTGTGATCACTTTGAGCTTTAATGTATTCTAATGTCTGATGTGGTAAAATGAATAAACTACTCTCATTTATCTGAACTAAAGCACATACAGTGTTTCACCCAGTAACTATGTTGCACTTCTCCTCAGCTGCTTTTGTACATTTGTCAGACAAGAATTAAAATTGATGTTTGGGGGCACATGAGGACGTATATATATAGAGCTCGTGACCCATGTGTAGCTCAGACAGCTCCTACTCAGCAGCAACACAGCAGACCAAGGCAGACCTAAGGCACCGCAACATGGTTGGCCTTGTGCTACAGGGAGAGGAGAAAGCAGACCATCTTGGCACAAGGCAGCACCATCCCAGCAAGGTGCGCAAAGGCTGTCGCTTAATCAAAACAAGCAGTGGATGAGATGGGAGGGAGTTGAGAGAAGGAAGTTCTCTTGGAAGGAACTGTGGAGTATGGAAGCATTTCACATCAGCTTCCTCCTCCCGTGCAACATATGATGTCCTGCCATCTCCCAGTAACCTTAAACAATGTGCATGTCCAGCAAACCTCAAGCACATCTTGGTCTGACTCAAGGCCGTTACACCTGGCCGCATAACCAAGTGCTGAAGTATCTGGCAGCTATGCTGGAGTCTAGGCGTACGACCATCAATGCCCCATACCTCCATCGTCTCATCCTATACCAGCAAGACAATTTGTCTGAAGGTGCAAAGCCAACCAAGACCAAGACCAGCACAACATTGGACCTTGGTCAGCTGGGATCACGAGACTGGAGATTGGTGGTGGATCTGGGTCAGAGGCTGTGCTTTCCTACCAGAGATCAGTACCACGAACCTCAGACCAGACCTTGTGCTCTTGTCCATCAGGTATACTTAATAGACCTGATCGTGCCTTGGGAGGATGCTATTGAGGAGGCTTACGAACGGAAGAGCCTTAAGTATGCCGAGCTGGCAGCCGATGCTGAGCAACATGGCTGCAAAACCCTTTGCCCAGTGGAAGTCGGCTGCCGACAGCGACCAGGCTGCTTAAGGACTTGGGAAATCAAGGCCAAGCCCAATGCCAAGCCATCAAAGCCCTCTCAGATGCAGCTGAGCAAGCGAGCCAATGGCTCTGGATGAAGAGGAAAGATGCCACCTGGGCTCCAAAATAGCATCTGTGGCACTGAAGGGCTAAGAGCTGAGGGGAGCACATCTGGGACGCCAGGTGTTGCCGATGGGCCCTCTGGAGGTGCCGTGGGCCTATCATCAAAACACCAGAGAAGGAGGGTGCCCACCCTGGACCCTTCTGTCCCATAAACAGTAGCATTACTCCTACCTGGATACCCCTCAGAAAGTGGACTTTCAGTATATAAGTGGATACGGAAATCCTGGCCCTTTTGTAGTGGAGAGTTGACGGACTTAATCAACATTGTGTGAACTCATGTTTGTTGTTTGTATTCTACAGCATTAAGATTTAAAGAGACAAACAGACGAGTGTCATTTTTAAAAAGACTGTGTTGGACTAATATCTAGTGACGGTGATGGACACAAACAATCCCAACTCAGTGACCTCTGATGTGCTCACTGACATTCATGTTTACTCTTTTGAGCAAGTTCTGCAGGTGACTCATCGTGTGCTGCTGTAACAAATCAATTATTGTTCGACAGCTGCACCAAAGCAATAAGAGAAACTGTCAAATTGCTGCGTCTGTTATGCAACGGCTCTGCTCGTGATGTGGGTTCTGCACAAGTCACCACACGTTAGTGTCTGTTAGTGGATGTGGAATCAGGGAGTGGCACAGATGAGAGAAAAACACACACTTCAGTCTCATTATCACTGTCACTGAGCGACTGTCATGTGATGTGGAGTCTTGTGTTTCTCACTCACAAAACTCAGAGGCAGTAACAGTCTGAGCTTGAGATGAATACAGAGAAGTAGTTTAAAACAGTTTGCACACTGATGTGATTTGTTATTTGCAGCTGTGCATTTTCCCTGTGACAAAACAGACTGAGAACATGATGAATCAGTACAAAAATATGAAAACAAATGCATCGTATTAATGGATCATACATGGAAGAATAGGTGTCACGCTCTGATATACAACAAGAGCACTCAGAGAGCACAGACCAGAGATTTCAAACCTGTGGCCCTCCAATCAATTCTATGTGCCCCATCACTTAATATCAAGTTATTTCTGTAAGTGAAAAAATTAAAAATAAAGATTCATTTTGCATCATGACTACGTTTTTATTGAGAATGCTATGATGTCATATAAATGCAAATGCTTTTGAGATCCTGATGAAGGCTGAAGTGTATTAATGCTTTTTAACAGTTTGACTCCACAGAGTGACTTGGATTTGCAATCATTCCGTCAATTTTCACTTTTTGCCGTTGAAAAACAATGAAAAATATTGTTATTACGATAACCAAATCAAATCAATTTCAGATATAAAATTGTTTACTTTGAAGGTGAGTGTTGACTTTAAACATATTTGTTATTATTGTTGTCTGGTGTGTGTGTGTGTGTGTGAGCTTTGTGATATGTCTTTCAATTTGTGTGCTAGTGTGCTAACCACTACACCAACCGTGTGGCAGCCCAGACACTGCCGATATAGCAAATATTGGCAGAAGGTCCAATATCACACATCCGCAATTATTTCTATTATTTAATACCTGTGGATGGATCATGTGATCATAAATGTGCTGCAAGAAGAGACAATAGCCAAGGTCATTTTTGTAATATTTGAATATAAACAAATGTGGGTTACATTCAAATCTTTGTGAGATGAGTTCACACAGTGCAGCTCTCTCTGTCTACAGTGTACAGCAGCTTTGAGTGGTCGTCAAGATCAATAAATAATTAAAAATGAACACATACCAAAAGTTAAACACTACAGCATCAACTCTGGTGTCTATATATATATATATATATATATATATATATATATATATACATATATGAAGAGGTTGCTCTGTCTCAGTATATTGCAAACATCATACAAGAGAAAAAAAGAAACAAAAAGAGAATAAAGAGTTTAACACAGGGATGTCAGGGCCTGCAGCTGCTTTTGTTTTCATTTGAAAATAATGAGAAAATAATCAACAGATTTATTGATTATGAAAAAATATTCATCAGTTGCAGCCATAATATGCACAGAAATTCTGTTTGGGGAGCCATCTGTAAGTCCTGAACATCCATTTGGACTAATTGCACCAGGTTCTTTTATGAATGTAAGTCTGATGAGGACAGTGAAGTGTCTCAGCGACTGCAGAGTGAGGGACGAGGACATGAGTGTGAGAGAAACTCTGTGAAGCTGGACAGTGTGAAGACACATTCGCACTCTTCACACCACTTGCTGTGTCACGATCAGGAGTCTTGACGTCTTCCATTTCACTGGCGTTGTTGCCTGTGAACTGAAATGTGGTGGTTCTGTAGCTGTTGTTCGTCCAGCACTGACATTCTCTGGAGATTCTTCTGCCAGCTCCCGAGTCTAATCTCTGGCGAGTGTCCTGCTTCCTGCATACTCAAACCAGACGCTCCCCCTCGTCTGGTTGTTCCGCAGATTACTTTGCTGCTGTGAACGCAGCTCACACAGACAATGTGCCGCGTTTTGAATTGCAAACTATGTCTATGTCTGAGTTTATGTCTAAAAAAACACAACTACTGTGCTTTTAACGTCTGACTTGTTTTGTTCACTATAAGCACACATGTAAATGTGTAAATGTGCAGTATTTTCACCAAAATCAAAGCCACACCGTCACTTAGTGACGGTGTGGCTTTGATTTTGGTGAAAATACTGCAGACTGATTTCAAATGTCTTCAGAAAAGATGATTTTTGCTCTGTGTTTGGCAAAGAGCGAACTCCAGATTGCAGCACAGCTCGGCAGATCTGGCTGTGAGGCCAGAGTGACAGCAGTGTGTGGGCCGAGAGAGAGAGAGAGATTAAATCTGTGTTTCTGCGACTACTTGTCTACCATCGCGGTTCATTTCACAACAGAAATTGTGACAAGGGTAAATTTATTTTTCCTTCATTCATTCATTTTCTACCACTTAATCTTCGAGAGAGAGAGAGAGAGATTAAATCTGTGTTTCTGCGACTACTTGTCTACCATCGCGGTTCATTTCACGACAGAAATTGTGACAAGAGTAAATGTATTTTTCCTTCATTCATTCATTTCCTACCACTTAATCTTCCACATGAGGGTGACGGGGGCGTGGTCACACCGTGGACAGGTCACCAGTCCATCACAGGGCAAACACACAGAGACAAACAACCATTCACTCTCACATTCACACCTAGGGTCAGTTTAGAGTGTTCAGTTAACCTCTGCATGTTTCTGGACTGTGGGAGGAAACTGAAGAAAACCCACGCACACACGGAGAGAACATGCAAACTCCACACAGAAAGGCCTTCACTTGAACTGGGATCAGAACTAAAGCATCAATTTCCAAGTAAAAATACGGCACATGCATGGAAGTGTACCAGGGCCTTCACTCTCCCTTCCTCTCAGTCCACTTTCTTGGCATTTTTCAAAATCAGGCATTGGGCAGAGTTAGTCTCAGAAGAGGGGATTTAATTACACTTAAAACTGCTGGAGAACCCAGTATCCAGATAGAGGAAACAAGGTATTTCCCAGTATCTGACAACATTGTGTAGGAAATCACGGGTTAAACGTTAATGCAAGCTGTGCTGACTCCAGGTGGTGTCTTATGTCTTTATCTTGTATAAGAGAGGTGGAGGAAATGGCCGTCAAATATTAATGTATGCAAAACAATAGTGTAAGAATGCAAAGATAATCAAATACAGCTCCATCTATACCAGAGACAAACCTTAAAGGAATAAATGTCTTTTATTTCATCAGCATAAACAGAATCACTACATGCTCTTAAATTTTTTACATTATTTCTTCCTGACACATTCAAAATACAAGAACACAATTGGTAACGTTTGATTTTTTTTCATCTTTTAAAGCTCTCACTTGTCAATCTTTGATTTGAACAATCGTATCAGTCAGCAGGCACTAGCACGAGAGACTTTTTGCATAACATTTGTAAAATGTGTTCAGTTCTGACAATTCTGTTTGTTTGACGCACGTGTTGTCATGGAGATTTAAAGTCAGTGCTCTTGTTACATCAGCTACTGATTTGCACTTTGACAGATGACGTGTGATTGGTCCAGGCGTTCATAGGCTTCTCTGAAGGGAGATTATAAATAAAGCAGTACAGTGCCAGCCTAATAACTGATTCATCATGTCACGTAACATGAACGACAGGACGAAAAACACATACAGTATAGTGAATAAAAAATATAAAGACATAAAGTATAGTGAAAAAAAACATAAGGTTATGGCACTCAGTATATGTGATTGTGTAGTATACATGTAGCTGCATGCCTTCAGTATGCTTTTTGGTATTTTTTTTTTTTTTTACACCTTTATTTAAAAGGTATATATATTGCATATTTGCATGTTAAAATAAGCATGGTTTTGCCACTACACACCAGTGGGTGTGTTAGGATAATGTGTGAGATATGAACTCTTACTTTCATGTAAGTGTGACAGTTTCATGTCGTTACGAAGCTTTTGTTAGAATGTCTTTTATTTAGAAACTGATCATAACTATTTTTTTTTGTTTAGATTTGTAAGTAGACCAACTGTTCACATACTGACATAGTCTAGTCTAGTCTTACACATGGATTTATATAGTTACAGGTTGATCCACTGCTGCCTCCATCAGTGCATTCAGTGACTCTTTAGAGTTCTGTGTTTAAAATCCTTCATTTGGACTTACTTCAGTGACATAAACATACTAAAATCGAACGTTTTTTTTTAGGCGGATGTTTTATTAGATGAGCCTTTTGTAACGTGGCTGTAATCTGGCTGTAATCTGATGTTGATCAACATCTCCTGTGTGCTGTGCTATAAAATCACTAACTTTGTCAGCACACATCTGTAGGTGGTGTACAGAGCTGACTATGTGTCAGTATCCCATGCAACTGTAACCCTAACATAAGTTAGAGTTACCTTTGCTGTGTTTACAATATCTTTTTCTTTGATGCGACCTGAGCTCTTTAAAGCCTTTAAAGTCCTTCTCAAAAGCAGAATGAAACATCACACACGCTGCAATACATGTGAAGCCGCAACACACAAAGACTTCATAACACAAACCTGGATGCCAGACTTAATGTGGCCACTGTTGCCATGACAACACGATAAAACTAATACAACTCAAACACTCAAACCAAAAAAGGGAAATGAAGTGGTGAGTGTGTGACGGCATGTGGAGGAGGTGTTGTGGTGTGTGTTTTAGGAGGAGGTGAGGTGTGTTGGTTTTCTGGTTTATTTTGGGTTTGCACACAGTGATTACAGCCAGGTGGTTTAGGTCAGGTGATGACGCCAGAAAAAAAGAAAAAAGACAGATCAAACCAAAATAGCAACTGTACTTATAACGGCCAGGTCTCATGAGGTGGTTGAAACATCTTAAAGGGATAGTTCAAGTGGTTTTACACAGTAAGATAATAATACATTATGGCTGGTTATGATATATATTTTACACTCGCTTGTGTTTGTCTGTTTCTCTCACACAGTTTGGCAGGAAGACGGACATGTGGCTGTATCTGGCTGTAGGAATTTAGATTTTTTTTCTTGTTAGTGAATATTGCAGTAAAATATGAACTCTACATCAAATGACCTGTTAATACAGCTGAGCAGTGTCATGGAGTCAATGTATGATGTAATGTAGCTAGAAGACAAGAAGTGACTCCTAGCAATTATGGAAATTCTATGTAACTGTATTCATTCACCGAAAATAAATAAAAGAAAACTGCGTTTTTCTGAATAAAAAGGATAGGATATTCATTAAAAAAGTGTCTAATGTGTCTAAACACAAAACAAAGTAAAAAAAGGCTTCCATTTTAAAGTGTCCACAGGTTTGCATCCGTTAAATCCAGCTCTTCGGAAGGAAATTAAAGTTTCTCTTGGTATAAACTAACAGCAGAAGTTTACTTTTTTTTTAATGTAAAACATAATCTTGTTAACATAGAATAATAGAGAAATCTGAAAATAGTAACACCTAGAGGGCAGGAATTATGGGAATTTACCACTTAATAAAATAGAAAACTATGTTTCTTTCTGAATTAAAAAGATATTTGGATAAAAAAGGATTAAACCAAACAAGTGGCCACATGTTTACTTCCATTAAATCTCTCAGGAAGGAGATAAAAGCTCTTCTTGTTATAAACGATCTTGGTAAAAGCAGAAATGTACTTCGGCTTAAAGTCCAATGCAAACTGGTGGGTGGCAACGTCATAAAGACTACATGGATACAGGCTTAAATAAATGCATTAATATTACATTTGGTGTTTGCAGATGTTACTCTGACGTCCATCCTTTTAGAGGTTACATCAAACATGAAGAATTACTGTATGCAGCTTTTACAATAAAGGTTCTTTCGTTGACATTATGCTGTTATAAGCATTTACTAAAGCTGTGTTTCCACTGAGTGGAACGCTTCTATGCGGTTCAGTACAGTACATTACATTTTTGTTTCTGCGTTTAGTAACAAAATAACCAGCCTCAACCAGTCCATTATTTGGCACCACTCTCATGGGGTACCAGAGTACAATAGCACGGTTAGCTCCACCCACGACAGTCAGAAAAACATCACTCCTTGTGATTGGTGTTTCAGTCTTTCATTCATTAATGTTATTCAGGTTAATGAAGGTACTAATTCATATATTATTCAAGGGTCTATAAAGTTACTGTTAATGTCATTAATAACTGGTAACTGACAGTTAATTAAAGCTTTAAATAACTGTAAATGCGATTAAAAGTGACCCTTCATTTATGTATAGTAGCACTAAATCATCATTAGTTAACTCTGTTAAGCAATTACTTAAGCATACCTGTACCCATGCATTATTTAGCATCTTTATATGTTTATAAAGTCTTTGTTAAATGATACTTGACCACTTTACAATAAGGGTCACAAAGAGCATGTTAATAATGGTTAATAAATGCTTAATTACAGTTTAGTAATACTTATTCAGTACTCATAAACGATTAACAGTTATTACTGTTAACTGACATTACTAGTAGCTTTATAAATCCTTGAATCCTGTATGAATTTATACCTAATTAACCATTAAATATTTAGTTAAAACATGAATTGACAGTTAGTAAATGCGTATTACAGTATTTACTAATGGTAATGAATGTAGGATTTATCAGTTTCAGCAGAGCTCCTATATAGTAAAATGAGCAAATGTGTATTAGTGGCAGTCAAAGCATTAACATGAGTGTGAGGTCCTCGACACAGGATCTGATGGTTTAAAGCTGTATAGTTTCTATATTTTACTTCAGAATGTGTGGTGTCATGTTACAGTTAATACATGACGATTAAAGGACGGGGGAATGTGGGATGTCAAGTATTCCAGTTAACATTTCCTACATTAGCCATGGTCATTGGATGTTACTGCACGTTGTCTTGTCCTATGTGGGTGGAGGGCCCTCGTAGCGAAGCATGACGTTGAAGGACCGGGCAAAGTTGTTGGAGAGGGAGCAGCTGTGGCTTTCGTCCATGAGCGGCAGCAGGAACAGCAAGAGAAGCAGAGCGAGGAAGAGGAGCCACAATGGCAACGCCAGCCGACACACACGCTGCATCAGGCCGGGCTTCTGCAACAACAACAACAACAACACACATGTGCATACACAATCACACAGGTTCATGTTATGAAAAACACAATCAAATATTAAAGCCATGTTCTTATTTGAAATAAGGGTGAATGAGGTGTACAGTTGGGGACACAAGGAAAAAACAAACACTTAATAATAAATGATAATAATCCACTTAATAATAAAAGACTCTATGCCTAATTAAGCCTATTAAGGATGTTTTTACTACTTGCATCTTGCTGTTAAATAGCATCTTGCTGAGTTTGTACGCTCCTGCAGGGGCAGGGTGGGGTTGAAATTCAGCAGGGAGCTTGGTTTGGAGAGGCCTTTTTCTAACCACACGACGTGGAACCGGAATTTTAACACAAAGTATAAACATAATCTAATGATATTAAACACAACCCAAAGATTAGTCAGTCAGTAGAGTGTATTGAAGTACACATGCTCACACATACTATGAATACTCAAACGGTTTTTTCAACAATCAAAACTACTGTGTGTGAATTTTAGAATTGGGCTGATGAGGAACTGCATTATGTTGTATTCTATATGCATCTTTGCATCATTTCTCTTTTACTCTTCGGCTTATACATATCAAAAATAATAACAAATAATAATTGCAAGTATTAATTTGTTTAAAAAGACAGGAAAATACCAAATTAAAATAAACATGTTCTTATTGGTGAAAAAGTCAGTACAGGAAATGTGAGCAGGATGAAGGCAGCTCGTATCACCCACACAGTCAGACACATCACGTACCGTGGTACAGTGAGTCATTAAAGGCTGCTGCACTCTCAAATGTCTGTCAGACTTGTTATTCTATGAATCATGTTTCCTCCTCCAGTTATCGTTCACCTTCTGTACATGGTGTCACCGAGGCCTGACATGGAAATAACTTAACTTAACAACATCTAAAACTTAAAATGTTACCTGCAAAGACAGAATTCACTGAGCATGAATCAACAGGCAGATAACGGTTTGTGAAGGTTATTCTTTACAGTACGCAGTAATGTTAGCATCACCAAGGTTTCTGTGTCGCATTATTAACCACTCACTCCCTGCACCAAAGCCCATAGAAGAAAATAGCAATTTTACATCACTGCACACAGGAGTTGTATCCACAGCTGCCTCCATCAGTAAGTTCAAAAGTGTCATTTTGTGACTTTAGTGTTTGAAATCCTTTGTTCGGATTTAACTAAGTGATGCAAACTTACCAAAAGAGGCAAGAGTAGACCAAAAACCCCAGTGTCACCATGAGCTAAAAACTGTGATTTTCTCCATGGACTTTGGTGCATTAGAGTTAGCAGTTTACAAACTTCAGGTAAGCAAGATATAGCAATGCACTTATTCTTAATTATAAACTACAGCAGGTGTAGATTGTTTTATGTGAACCGCTTTTATTTCTGTAAAGCAGAAATAAAACATAAACCACAGAATTACCACAGAATGAGACCTTTATATACTCGACAGAGGCTGCCATCAAGGGTTTGGATACATGAGTGGTGGCGACGATGTCAACAACATCCTTCTTTTCAGCATCTTTATCATGTTCTCTGATCATTTTCAAATTGCTCTCATCTGCTAGCAGTGATTGGAGCTGCTCTTGTTGTGGCTCCCCTGCACATACATTTTACCTGTCACTCACAGCAAAAAAAAAACAACTAACATGTCAAAAAAAAAGAGCTGAATAAAGTTCTATTAAACTGATTAAGTTTGTGAATTAGCAATGGAAGCGAGGACCGTGCGAGATTTGTATGAATGAGGCCACAAAAAAGGTTGTGGTGAGACGTGTTTGACTTGGTTGACCTTAACTAGCAGTGTGTCCCTGCACATGCTCATGTTTCCATGACGATGCTAAAAAAAGCTTCTAACCTAGATTGTCAGTAATAATCCCTTAGTGCTTCAGGAAAACTAAATGATCCTACTGTCTGCAAACAAGTACAGGCAGGAAAGAAGCACAAACAGCGATGAAACCTAAACCTAACTGTGGACAAAAAAAGGAGTCTGTCTCTCTGCTGTACACAGTTATAGAGACAGGGTGGGACGGGGACACATGGTGGCCCAGACTGTGTGTAAATGTTAATCATTAATGGAAGAGGAAGCAAAACTAGTAAATGTGTTTATCTTCCCATGGCAAACACTCACAGGACAAAGGTATGCATGTGGTTTTTTTAAATCAGTGAACTCCACCTCAGTTCGCTGTGAATGAGAAAATACACATAAAATCGTGCAGCGGGGTTTGTAAAGCAATGTGTAAAATGTAGCTTGGATTATCACAAAACCCAATAGCACTGTATCTAAAAAGGTCAATGAATGTGTAAAGCACTGGAATGAGGTGGTTCTATATACAATTCCAATAATCCTTGTGTATAGAGAAAATCAGCAACGTTCCATCACAGAACACAACTGTTGAGCCAAGACTACGTCCATTCAGGAAAAGAGACGCCATGTTTGAAATCCTTGGTTTGAACAGAAGTAACACAGTCTTACCAAACAAGGCAGCACTAGACCAGCAGCTCCTGTGTCCCCATGACCTAAGGTCTTTGGTGCAGGAGAGTGAGTGGTTTATATATCTCATTGTCAACCAGAAAAGGCTGTTAAATAATTAGATGTATATGTAAGACATGGTAGATTTAAAGGTTTTTTTCAGGTGAGTATTTTGTGACGTTTTAATGAGTAATGCTTCTCTGTAGGTCAGGAGGCCAGCAGAACCACCACAGGACCACAGAACTTATTATTCTAACTGCAAACAATGTGTTCTCCATGTCATGTCGTGTTACCTTTTGTATCTTTGCTGCATTGAGTAGCTCCTCTTGTTTGGCTTGGACTCTCTGCAAAGACACACAGTAATAAATATGCTCAATTTACAGCGTTGACTTTGTTCAGACTCTGCAGGAAAGCATCGCACACACAACATATGGACTGGATAATCTAAATGTATTCAACTCACTGAGGAATTCTATGGTCTGCCACGTGGTTTGTCTGAAATAGGGACTGTCAATGGTCACTGTATCACACTGCCATCTTGTGGTGAAAGGGTTCAAGGCCAGAGGATGCAAAACATGTGTGACTTATATAAATAAAATAAGATTTATTGTTTGACTGATTGAAAAAAACAACAGTCCAATTAAAGGAGATTAAGATGAAAGCTTCCAAAAACAATTTCAAATACATACTGCACTTCAATTCATGTAATAACAATGAATTACATTACATTTAATGATTTACACCCTGTCAATTATCCACATTATTTTTTGTTTTTCCCATACTAGAGTTAAAAAATAACCCCATCCCAAATCTCAGAGTGTTTTACTAATCAGTAAACGTGTCACTTTATCACTTGGCAATGGGCAGCTCTGTCTCATGGTGTGGGGGGTGACAATCAGCAAATGCAAAACAACCAACTTTGTAACAAAAGTTGCTGATGTGGTGGGTGTTGGGTGCACTCTATTCAACAAAATAGTATTGTGTGTGTAGAAGTAGCACACACGGAGAGGTGTGCTATCTCCTTTTGGCCACAAGGTGGAGTATCTGCTAAAGTGAGGCAAGCACATGTGTATGAGAACAGTTTCATCCCGGTTACATAGTGATAGTGGCGCATAACAGTGTGTGACTAAAGACCGAGACTCGAGAGCCCTGCTTTCTAGGACTGTAACACGCATGATCTAAGTGGCTTGTGTTAGCATGTCTCTGCAGTGATCCACGCTGACCTCACCTTAGCACTGCTCTTCCTCATCCTGACGTCTCCCACATCCTTCAGTTTGGACTTGTAGAGCATCCAGCGGTAGCGAAGTTCCTCCAGACTCAGATCCAGATCCTCTGCTGACCCAGAACCAGCCTCTTTGCTCTGACTTTCCTGAAGCAACAGCTGGAACTGCTCTTGACCCCAGGCCACTCCTGCTCTCAGAGTCTGCACCAGGACAGAGTGTTTTAGATAGCTAGTTAACGGTGTTCTGATTCACTTTTCTTGGCCAGCAAGTTTTATTAGATGCAACAACCTTTACAGTAAGTACCAGAGTGTATCATGTAGGAGGATTTACTGGTAGAAATTGAATATACTACCCATAAGTATGTTTGTAAAGGTGTATACATGCTTTAAACTAAACATTGTTTGGTTTTTGTAGCCTTAGAATAAGCCTTTTATCTGTACTTTAGGCAAGGGGTGCTTTACAGAGGCTGCCATCTTACAGAGCCATGTTTTTCCCAGCAATCTGATCAGACGTGTGTTTCGCATTTTACAACACAGATGAGGAAATGCTCCATCCACATTAAGCTAATGCATAAACCAACAAAGGAGGGGGAGGGAACAGCAGAAAGGGGAGTGGAGAGATTTGTGAAGGAGTATTTAAAGGGGACATATTATACCCTATTTCCCCAAGTTAAAATAGTTCCCTGGTGTCCTAATGAACATGTCTGTGACATGCTTTGGTCAAAATACCATAAGGATGAAGCACCATAGCAGTTCAATAACCCTGCCAAAATGAGCTCTATTTGACCTTTTCTTAAAAGTGTGTGTGTTTGTACGTCGTTGAAATACGGTCGCTGACTATTTACGGCGACTGCTGGCCACAGTCTGATGCGAAGTGGTGCGAACACACGAACACACGTTTGCTGATTTATCCAGCACATTAGCTTCATATATAAAATCCTCTGAGGCTGGAAGTTTGTGTAAAACACTGTACTCCACTGTGCAGCCACCAACAGCACACTTGTCCCTCCGTGTTGACATAATACCACTCTTCCTCCCTCGCCTGCACTCTCGCATTTTATAGGGACAAGGTGGAGCTAAGGTGGAGCTCTCCAAGTAAACTTACTGGTGGGGCGGTAACATTTGCGGTGAAATGTGCATGCTGCCGTCATAAGCGCAGGGAATTCAACATTGCGTGTTTTATCACCTATACTTACACTGAGGGGGACCATGAAAAAGGACTGAGTATTCTTTTTCCACACTTTGGCGACTGGTAGGGCCTCCAGAGTCCCAAATATAAGTATTAAAATGATTAAAAAGCTGATTTTGCATAATATGTCCCCTTTAAATCCTTTATGATGTGAGCGAAACCTTCATTCCATAAGCAGTTCTTTGCTTGTTATACTTTTCAGTCTCAACATTACATCCCTCTTCTCTATATTGTCCAGTAAAATAAACATCTATCTTCAAGAACAAGAAAAAAGTGTCAATTATCCTGTTTTTCACCCAGAAATGGGGGTGATGTCATGACTGTGCTCCAGACTAAGCTATATGAAAGAAGGCCTGCGTGTTTAAATGTTAAAAAGAGACTCACTTTCAGGGTGTTCTGTCTGATCTTGAGTTCTTTGGTGCTCATTGTTGCTCCTCTGTTGCTGAGGATTCCTGAAAGAAGTTCATTCTCTTTGCACAGCCAGGCTTCAAACTCTGCCCTTCTGGATCTGTACTCTCCTGCACTCCCCTGCAAACACCATTTAAGGTAAAACAAACGTGTACAAAAAAACAACTCTTACACAGCACACACCAACACTGTCAACAAGTTAGCAGTGGTTTGATATTCTCTCTGCCTCTCAGGCCACATCCATACTTCTGTGTTTTCATTTTCAAACAAATGCGTCCAAACATAAAAAGTATAACAAATGAGCATTCAAGTTCACTGAGCATGCATGTGCCAGTAAGTTGATTCTCTCCTCTGCAGTTGCTTACTTAGTACAGACAGAGACAGATGACAAAACTGAAAGTAAGTGTTATTGGAGCTTTCCTTTCAGCTGATAGTTGACTTGGGGTTCATAAGATCCAATCAGGAAGTGAAAGCAGGTAACTATGTTATACATTTATCTGCAATCCAAATTATCCAAACTAAAACTCAGCCTTGTAGTTTCCAAATTCAAATTAATGCTGCATATCCAGTGTGGATGAGGGCTGAAGTGGTAAAGATATCTGGCAGATTTTTAAGCTGCTTTCTTAATATGCTTTACTGTAATTTCAATAACATTTTCTTAGTTAAACGACTGTGAAGCTAATGTTAACCAGACAGCCAAGGAGAAAATAGTGAACTGAGAAACCAGTCTGCCTATTTTTACCTGATCAAGCAAAATTAAAGTGTCTTATTTTAATTGAAGTTGAAGTTCAAAAAAGGTTTGCTACACTACAAAAAGATAACCAAAAGTAGTAAGTATGAAGACCTGGGCGTAGGCCTTGACCAGTCTCCACACTGCCCTCTCAAGAACTGACTCCCATCCCCATCACCACTACTAACCTTTGTGGTCAGTGCTGCTACACCTCTGTCTCCAATCAAGACGTGACTGTCGGACACTGTTGAGTCTTCACTGTCAGGGAATCCATCTGTGTCTTTGTGAGTTTGAGTTTCGCCATGGAAGCTCCAAGCAAAGGAATCAACTTCATCTCCTTTAAAAGAGCGCCTGCTGTCCACGTGTGTCTTTGATGAGATGTTCTGACTGAGATGTTCCCCATCTTGTCCCGACAGTATGATGTGACCTTCAGAGTGACCCTGGATCCACTCACCTTGCCCTGAAATCACATTCTCCACATCCACTCCCTCCATGCCTTCTTTTGGTCCAGGACTAGCAAAGGTACCAAATAACTCTATGGTTTCATCTTGTTGTTGGCCTCTCTGGGTTCTGGATCCTCTGGATCCTGTCCAGACCTCACTGTCCTCCTCCTCGGGAGTGAATGTGCCACCTCCAATACTCCTAAAGCCAGACTCTGTATGCTTAATGGAGCTGTTCATTAGCCTGAGAGAAAACGAGCGAAAGAACAGGTTAAATCATTTATACAGTAAACATGAACTGCACTTTTAGAGGGTTTTCTAGCTCCACTGATCACTGATCACTGATCACCGAATGATTGACCATTAATCTTCACAATGACACATGTTCACATACATCGGAGGCAATATGGTTCAATATGAGGCTGCAACAATTAATTAGTTACTAAATTAGTCAAAACTATTCTTAATAATCAAATGATTGGTTTGATTTGTTTTTCAACTTTACATGTAAATATTTTCTGGTTTCTTTGCTTCACTTATCGAAGAAATCTGAAACACTTTGGTTTGTGGCCAAAACAAGACATTTGAGAAAATCATCATTTGACATTTTTCAACATTCTCTGACATGTTATTGTAATTTTTTTTTAAAGATAGTAAATTCTTTTGCACCACATCAGACAACCATAATAAATGCTCTTCAGTATCAACCTTTTTTTTTCTTCCAGTTTGAAATACTAGTATTGTGACATTCCTAGTACTTTCCGCATTAGACCAGCCAGAAAAGGAGCCGTCGGGGTAGTATTGAAGTTAGAATGAAGGTTAGTAAGAGCAAGACAGAATACCTGTGTGTGAATGACAGTGAGACAGGTGGTTCGGTGAAGACGCAGCGAGTGGAGGTAGGGAAAGTGGATGAGTTTAAATACCTGGGGTCAACCATCCAAAGCAATGAACAGTGAAGAAAAAGTGAAGAAGAGAGTGCAGGCAGGGTGGAGCGGGTGTCAGGGCTGATGTGTGACAGAGGGATAGCAGCAAACGTGAAAAGGAAGGTCTACAAGATGGTAGTGAGACCCTATATGATGTATAGCTTGGAGACAGTGTCACTGTTTAAAAGACAAGAGGCACTGGAGGTGGCAAAGCTGAAGATACTGAGATTTTCATTGGGAGTGACCAGCATGGACACTCCCTGGAATTGAGCATATTCCAGGGACAGCTCAGGTTGAATGGATTGGAAATAAAGTAAGAGAGTCAAGTCTGAGATGGTTTGGTCAAGTGCAGAGGAGGGATAGCGATTATATTGGATAAAGGATGTTGAAGATGGAGCTGCAGGAGGAAAAGGAGAAGACCAGGAGTAGAAGAAGAAGGGAAGGAGCCACCAACCTTTCAAATAAGCCAAATTTACATTACACAACTTTCAGAGTTGAATGATCTACATGGCATGCTGTCTAAGCAAAAAAAACAATACACTGTATTCATTTTCAGGTACCTGTGAAGATTGAGACTCATGTTGTAGAGGGCCATCCAGGACTCTCGTAGCCGCTTCATGTCACATACAATGTGGATCCGTCCCTCCTCTGAAGTCCTCTCCAAAACCCGCTGACCCTGGACCTCCATGTGCTGCAGCTGAATCTCCTTCTCAGGAAACTCCCCCAGTGCTCTCTGTGGACAGGGGGGACATTAAATTCTTCCAATGATTTCCAATGATGTAATGCTTTCTATGAAATAAAATAAAATAAAATAAAATAAACACATGTCTAAATACGGATGCTACCAATGATGGAGTTCTAGGTGGAAAGTTGAAAATGATTAGGTTTTCTGACACATCTGTGTTAAATTTAGTGCAGAAATACTTTGCTGCTTGATATTTGGAGAAAAAGATGAGCAGTTAAATTTGAGCATGTAATGTATCGGCCATGCCGCACCATGTAAAATATTGTCTATATGACAATTATACACATATTGATCATAGATTATTGCTGTTATCTTTGCAGCCATGAATGTAAATATCCTTTTAACAGCAAGATGCAAAAGTTATTTCACAATGTTGTACAATGCACAATGTACTCAGTACAGCAGCAGTGCAGCCCTGTGGTGGCTCTAAGTTTAGGTTTAGCTGCTGTACCATGATCATTTTCTAATCTATACTGATTGAGATCATTGAAAACTAATATTAACCGAGTTTACGCTGTTTCTTTACCCTCTAGACAGGTTACTGCAGTGTCTGCAGGGACATTTGTTTGGGGAAGAAAAGAAGGGTAGATGTAGCAGAGTTTCATATTTGATTTGTTTAAATGTTTTATGCAATAGAGCTCTGGACATTACTGTGTCTATGAACCGCCATGATGATGCAGCAAAAATAAAGGGAAGGGTAAGTGTCCCGTTAGCATAACATAGCACAATGTTAGCGTTAACAACGGGCAACGTACTGTAAATTATTGCTGTGTTAACGTTGCTGTGCAGTCTATCCATCCATCCATTATCTACCGCTTTATCCTCTAGAACTTGGCAAATGTAGTCTGAGTCGCCTACACCATCTCTCTGGATCTGTGGGGATCCAGTGAAATGATCTCCCGTCAGCCTGTCTACGACTGTTTTGGCACAACATCTTCACTTTATGATGAAAAACAGCCAGTAAAGAGACGTATTGCCTGATTTATGTGTTGTCTAATACCTCTGTTGGTACTTGGAGGAAAATCAGAAGTACTGTTCTACTGTACATATATATCAGGGTATGTGATCAGAGTGGACCTGAGGAATTTTAACCAGCTTGCTAAGAAAATGAAACAGTTAACCAAAAAATAAAAATAAATTAATTAATAAGAATTAGAGTCTCCTTAGCTCTCGCTGCATCTTAATATAAAGTCACTATACCAGGGTCTCAAGTGAAAAGTCTGTAGCAAACCTATTTACACCACTGTATTTTAACGTTGGTGATAATGGTGTTACTTCGAAAGCTCAATATTTTCTCAGGTGGTACTTGATACAAAAAGTTTGAGAACCACTGGTCTAGTGCAAATGTCTACAGTGTTGTTTCCTCCACACGCACACGCACACGCACACGCACACGCACACACACCTACACGCACACACACACACACAGAAATTCAGACCTGAGCTTCATGCTGGCGACCTTCGATGCTCCATTCTCCTGAGGAACTTTGAAAGGACTTAAGCTTTTGCTTCATGATCATCAGCCATTTCTCTATGTTCAGAAGGCTGTCATGGAAGCTCTCATGATCTGCGATGCTCTGCTGACTTTCCTGGACCTTTATCTGTGAACAACACAAAATGGAAAGTCAAGAGTGAGAAAAAAGTTGACTTTGACAATTTAACTGTACTACAGAAATATTTAACCAGGAAGTCTTAGGAGATTCTCATTCATTGTCTAAGCAAATTTAAAGAGGACGGTTTCAAAATGCTATAGCAGCCATTTGTGTGAGTAGAAAAAAGAAACTACACAGGAATCTTTCCAAACTCAAATCTTACCCTGACTGCCTTGTGCAGATGTTTCCAGTCAGCATAGAGCAGTTCAAACTGAGTCCTGTTGTTCTGACTGGAGGAGACCAGAGTCTCCAGTGCTGTGATGTGGGCTTCACAGTCCTCTATGTCCCTCTGGATTACCTGAGGACACATAAAACAGAGTGTGACAGCAGGTTGTGGGCAACAACATAACAACAATACAAACATTGCTTAACCAAGTAACTAAATACACTACAAGTGCAATTTTTTCCCGGCTTCTCCCTCTCTAGGGGTCACCAGAGGGGATAACTTGCTCTTTCAGTGATCCACATAATTTGACTGATTGTTTTAAGCCAATTGCCCTTCCTGACACAACCCTCCCATTTATCCCAGCTTGGGACCAGCACCGGGAGTACACTGGATGTGGTCTCCTTGTGGCTGGAGTCAATTTTGAGTGTCTAATTAACACTTTCAATGGGGAAAAATGTAAGTTGGGTTCCTACACTACAAGTGCAAATACAAGTTTGTTTTTAATCTCAGAAATGTGTTTGTTTAGCCCTCAGTGGCTAAAATAAATGCATTATATTTTTAATGACTGTACAATATCATTACAGATTAAACACAGTGCACATTCCGACTTATAACTATGTTCAATGTGCTCAATTTTCTGTAGACAGCAGCTGACAGAAAACTTCTTGTGTCCAAATCAGACTTGACCCTGGTGTGGCATTTTTGACTCACCGTGAACTGGTCTGACTGACTTTTCTTGGCCAAGATGTCAGGCTGTAGGACATCTGCTGCTGTCAATCGGTCACGAAGTTGGGCCATCTTGGAGCGTATCAACTTGTAGGCATCACCAAAGTCCTTGGTTCTTGAAATTAAAGCCTGACAACAGGAAAAAAAAAAATGTGATTGTGTTACAATGCCAGACATGTCTGCTTTGTTTCCATATTCACTATAATGAAATACAGTGAGCTAATGGCCTTCTAAACTGCAACCCCAGTGGTTACATCTTTCAAAATTTTTTTTGTTCTGCAACAATGTGGTTTGGAATTAAGTAACTTGCAAGTATATTGTCTAATATCTTGGCAATACTACATGCAAGGTTAGCGTTTATGGATTCAGAGGGGGATACTTCATCAGTTTTGTGACATACTACGTCTGTACGACACAGAATAATTAGCATGTTTAATTCCTTGACTGGCACACACCTTTGTGGAAGTAGTCAAATCCAATCAAACAAATAAGACCCATACATGTTCACCACTAGAGGGTGCTAGTTGAAAATAAAAAATAGCTGCTGATCCCATATATCGATGGTTGGAATCATTATTTTATAATGTTAATGTAATACCTGTGTAAATATTAGATCTTTGCTTATAATTAACGACAACATTTTTAGATGAGGAGTGAATTAAAAAACAAACACATATTACAACACAGTAAAGCTTTAAGAAATGACATTACATGACCATCACCTGACCACTGTTGCTGTGATTACATAATATAAATATTGTAAAAGGAACAATAAATAATACATGAGCATGCTGATGTTTACGGGGTCAAAAATCATGGTTTTAACATCGGTTCACGGGGGGAGCTGACATAGGGCGAAAGGCGGGGTCACACCCTGGACAGATCGCCAGTCAATCACAGGGCCACACAAAGAGACAAACAACCATTCACACTCACAGTCAATTTAGAGTGCCCAATTAATCCCCACGCACACACGGGGAGAACATGCAAACTCCATGCAGAAAGGCTCTTGTTCTGACTGGGTTGCAAACCCAGGTCTTCTTACTACTACACCAACCGTGTGATGGTTGTAACAATAAAGTGTATTTTACAAGGTATTTTCCAGTCCTTACACTAAATCTACACATACTTGGCCACATTAAGACAATAACATGTTGGTACCTGAAGCCTGCTTCTCCTCTGCAGTAGCTGGGTGTGCAGCAGCTCTCTGTTTTTTATGGCAGCACTTAGATCACCCAGTAAACCATCAGACCTCTCTGGACCAAACACAGAGTCCAGCAGGTCTCCCTTCACATGCAGCAGACTCAGACGCTCCTGGAGCTGGACACTTTCCTTCAGCAGATGCTGAAAAGATGAAAAGACAACATTTTTTTGATGTTCGTCAGATTTTTAGTCACTGCCTATTTGTTACACACTACAAAAAAAGAGTATGTGCTAAACACCAGCCATCTAAGAAGATGTTTTAAAAGGGTTTGGGCAGCAATGTGACCTATCCACAGTTATAACTAGGTTTGGGAATCTCTAGCAACTTCATAATTGATAAACAATTCAGAGTGCTACCAACTGAATGAATTAAAAAGACAGCACTTAAGTTTAAGTTCATTTTCTGCATCAATGAATAGTATCAAAAAATAGTCTGTCAGACCTCTGTGTTTTACCTCTATCTTCTGAACCAGCATGGCAATGTGGGAGAAAACTGTAACCTCAGCAGAAGCCTCCAACACCTGAGATACCATGTGACTCCACTGGGCGTAGACCAGCAGAGGATCCTGGAGAACGTTTCTCAGTCCTGACTCTGAATCGGAACACAGTCTGGTTGCTCTAGATTTCACACTGCAACACAAGTGCAAACACACACACACACACACACACACACAGGATATTTACTGTACAATACTGCAGAGGCCATGAGGTGACATAATGGAAAAAGAAATCACATGGCCATGCATTTAATAATGATAATAATGCATGGCATTGTTTGTCATACGGGGCAAGATGGAGGCAGATGATGGGCTGTTGTAACCCCTACAGGGAGAATTTGAAAGAAGAAGATCATATCATATCATACCAAAGTAACGTAATAAATCAGCTACAACCCTGTTTTCATCAAACAAGCCATTCTGAAAAATGATTTAATAGGCACTACATTGTATTGTGGTGATGATTTTTATAGATATTCCCAGAAATGACAAATACCCCCAAACAGTCTTTAAGCTGTAATATCTCCATGGTATTGCACTTTCTCATGCAGTATTTTCACACTGACTTCAAAGAGCAACTTAAGAAACTGAAGAACTGAAATAAATCAATGGATCTAATCTATCCCGTGAAAAATCACATTTAGTTCTGCAAGTGAGCATACAAAAGGTTTATGATCAGTCATTATGTAATCCATGTCACACATGGCTCACACATTCAGAATTTTATTTATTTATTTGTTTTTATTTATTTATTTATTTAACAAAGTAAATGCCATTGAGATTAAAACCTCTTTTCAAAGGGAGACCTGGCTAAGATGTTCTTGTCAGACATACTGTACCTCTGATGCTCTTTGACAACAGCCAGGACATCGTCAGAAAGGTGCTGTGAGTCCAATGAGAATTTAAAGAGCTCCTTGAGCTGAGACTTTAGAAGTTCCACTTGGGACTCTTCCCCTGCCAGTGTATTCCTTACACCCTGCAACACATACATGGAGAACAATCAGATGAATCAAATAAAAAAACAATACTGATTATGACTGCCAACATGGGCCAATCATGGGTTTAAAACATTAATGTTTTTTGAACAGACTATGATGCAGAAAAACATTCTTGAGAAAATGTAACTGGTTGTCTAATGGCAAAATAAAGCAGCAATCATCTACTTTACTTTCAGTTTAAGCATTACTGACTAAAATCTGACTAAAACATTCATTCAAGCGTTCCTGTCTTATGCTGGTTCTTTGTGCCGGGAGCCAGCAGTCAGTGTGCAAGATACATCTTCTAAATTCATCTTCAATGATGTTCCTGGGGTCATCAGGTGTTTTGGGTCTTTCAAAATCAGACACCCTCACCCATGTGATCCAGCCAGGGTTGATCAAGGCCCAACCTGCTCCCCAGCAGCAACCACCCAGGGATCAATGCCCAGTTGGTTGAGGCATTTGCAAAATAAGCTACTGTATGTTTCAGTACCTAATTTAAACACACTTCAAAAAACCTGACCTATCCCTTTAATATATAGGATTTTTGGATTGTATCGGATTTTGCATTTTAATCCGTCCAATATCCAATCCAATGATCATATCGGCTCATCCCTAGAAAATACTATGTAGAGCCTTGTTATCAACTGGTATTGCTAACTATGGCTAACAATGGCTAACCAGAGAGTTGTTTGTGTCCATGGTTTTTCCGACTTCTCAACTGGAGAGAACTTAGGGGACACTCCCAGTTCTGACTTGACAATGATTGAAAAACAGATGAAACAACACTTATTTAAACAAATCTTATTCAATAAATTTAATATTTTTAAAATAGAACAGGTAATATACGTTGATTATTTCAGATATTGAAAACCACAGATATGAAGCTGATATTGCAGGTATCATCCGAACTATCTTGAATTCTAAGTTCCATTTGTCATAGAACATATTATAGAATATTACGTGCTACATGCTATTACTTGACTAGTCACCAAGGACCACAACACTTTGAAGTATTACTTACATTACAGTTACACTGACCTTAATACTACCCCTGATATGTTTAAAAGCACCTACTGTGTATTTCTTCCACTGGCCCACCATCTGCTCCTCATTGCAGTCAGTGTGGTCTTCAGCCTCGTGGCCCACAACCAGCTCATGGTCCAGCTCGTGCAACAGCACTCTGAGGCGCCCGATGTCTTCTTCCAGCCGCTGGCTTCTAGACATGTACTGACTGTGAGAGTCCAGGCTGGAGCGCAGGCCCTCCCCAGCCTCACACAGGCCCTGTCGAAGCCTCTGCCAGCCAAGCCTCAGCTCCTCAGCCTCTTCCACCACCACCTCTGCTCCTGCTGGACAGGTGCTTCTCCTCACTGCCTCGGCCAAACCTTCAATGTGTTGGAGGGTTTTCTCCTCACCAGCTACACTGTCATCCAGAGCCTGGGACAGGGGACAGATACACAGGAGACGTGATACATCATCAAAGATTAAGAAAACATGCTTAATACTAGTTTCACTTTCAAGTCTCACTTGTAAGGCTTTGAGCTTGTCCTCAGCCGTGTTCTCTCTGTCCATCAGATCGGTCAGCTCCTTGGTTTTCGACAGCAGCCAGGACTGGAACCTCTGAACACAGCCTTGGTATGTCTGGTGCTCCTCTGCGATCTTCTGAAGCAGCAAAAGACGCTCCTGCAAAGCACAGCAGGGAGACACACCTTCTGTTCATCTTTAACATCATCACTGAGCACACATCACAACGTTTGTCCATGTGAGTGAGGAGCTTAAGTGTGAATTTGCACATTCAAATTCACACCGACATTTCAGATAAGAGGAGAGACTCTCATTATCATGTAAAAGGTATTATTCAAATCACAACTTTACATTCAAAAATGAACAGTCTAACCAGAAAACCAAGAAAGACTGATGTAGGTGGGTGGTCAAAGGGAAAGTTCAGGTTTTTTTTAAGTGTGGATGTACTGTATGAGTTAGGCAGTGCTGACTTTGTTGTGTGCAGTCGCTGGGACTGTGTAGATTTAATCAGATTACCCTTTTCTTCAGTGGCTAAAATGTGATTTTCTTTGTGTCCTCGCTGGTAGCTATGTTTACAGTGTCTGTGTCTCAGGCAAAGTCAGCACTGACTACTGTATGTGTCAGCGCCTCATACAACCTGAACTATCTCTTTGATTATGCAAATATACAGCATCTTTCAATATTCAAACCTTAGATGTAGTTCAATTACTCTCTTGTTCGCAACAGGTTGCTAAATAAAAGTAGTTGAATTTAGCTTGAGATGAGGTTTTTTACAACAGTTTGACAAATTGGGCCAATATGTTTAGCTACAGTCTGTAGTGAAGAGAGAAGAAGAGTGTGACCACACCTCAGCTCTGTCCCGGACATCTCTGTAGGCCTCCTGCAGACTCTTCTGGGCTTGGGAATCCACACTGGGGTCCTGAGTTCGGTTGTGCAGTGCGGCCGCTTCGTCTAACAGCCTCTCCAACAGCACTGCCTGTCCATGGACATCACTGACCGCCACTCTCTGCTGGTCCACCTGCCAAAGCTTCTCCTTCACCCCAAACTGCAGCTCCACCCCAGTGTCTAGGACACACTGCAGTCGCGTCAGCCAAAGCTCAAACTCCTCGTAAGCCTTCAGGTACTCGCTCCAGTGAAGCCACACCCACTCGATACGACTGTAAGTGAGGGAGGAACAACACAAGTGGTATGGATATGTTAGTAATCAGTAAACTGTTTTTGAATACGACCACCACTAAAACCAAGTTCACTGTAGTGACCTCAGTACATGTGGAGTGAGTAGAACAGCACCTGTGACAGTGAATGATGTAGGTAGATGTCTCCTCCCACAGGCTCTTCAGTTCTTTGAGCTTAGTGTGGGTGTGGTTCCTCATCTCTTCATCTCCACTCTGCAGAAGGTTCTCAGCCGCCACCATTACCAGGTCCATCTTGACCAGACCTTCATGCTCCGACTGATGGATTTTCTAAGAAGGAGACAGGGAATAGCATTATAGACTCTATGTAATGTATGTATGCCTCCAGAAGTGACTGATACAGCAGCTTTATAATAACAATGTATAATTTGTAATACTATTTATTAAATCCTGTGTTCTGAATTCTTCTAGGCTCCAACGCCCCAAAGTCTCCCATTTGCTACACAAATAACCCAACATTCTCAAAGGAGGACATAATTAAAGCACCATTGTCTGCTTGACAGATATAACACTTGGTATATTATACAGTGTTAATAATTTTGTGGACTTGGAAGGCAAGTCTTTAGAAATAATTCTGACAAAGTCTGCCCAGGTCTCATCTTCTCCATTTACTCACTTTTGCTTAATTTTGGAACATATACAGTACATAATACCTTTAAATTAATTTTTTAAATAAAAAACTCATTGTTCACTGATCTGTTTTTCACAGTTTGAAAGTAAATCTACAACCGTGTGCAAAAAGTTAAAGAATTTTAACTCTTAAAGCCACTGTATTTTTAGGAGCCTTACATCCACTAATAACAGACTAATGTCTAGAGCTACAACTAACAATTATTTTCATAATCGATCAGAATCTGTTTATTATTTTCTCAACTAATCAATCATAGTTGTTTGATCCATAAAAAGCCAGAAAATGTTGATCAATGTTTAATAAAACTCAAAAAGATGATTTTCTGAAATGTCATGTTTTGTCCACAAACTAAAATTATTTCCTTTAAATGTTTTCAACAAAGAAACTAAAACTATTTACATTTAAAAAGACAGCTTGATTTCATTCTTTAAAATAAAGACTGATTAAAAGTCACAAAAAGTTAAGTATTACATGAAAAAGTTACTTCCGTAATTGTAAAATAGTTACAGTCCCTGTTTAGTGAATTCAAAACTGATTGCTGAAAAGGTGTGAAAAGAGGGTAGTATAAATAATGATTTGTGGATCTGTGAAGTGTGTGCTATAATTCATCAATCAGTAATTAACAGCTCAGTCTTTTTACACATTTTTTTGTATAACATTCCTGCTCTGAGACTAAAAACAGCAGCTGCCACAAAGCCCATAAAGCAGTCTAAAAACAGAGTACTAGGAGCAGGGGTGAGAGGTGAAGGGTCAGATGGTGAGTGCAGAGTCAAACCTCTGTCTCCCTGAGTCGGGCCTCCAGGGCATCACGGGGTCCCTGCGTGTTGTCATTAGCCTTCAGCCTCTCCTGGATGGCCTGCATCCAGGAGAGCGCTGCCTCCAGGCTCTCCATGAAATCCTGCTGCTCCTGCTGAGTCATTCTCAGACCTGAAGAAGAGAGCAGCCTGAAAAAATGGTTTTACAAGATAAGTGGAAAAAGTGTTGTATCATTCTACATTACAACTCTACTGCTGTAGAGTTAAGAGAGCTTTAAATGGGATAAATAGTCTCATCTTGAAGAATAAACCACTGTATTTTAATAGTTATCTTTGTAACAGGTACTCCCGACTTAAAGTTGATCTTGGTTGAATGCTTGGAAATGTAGGATCCACTGATTTTTGAACTTGCCTATAATGCAGTGGATGTGTAACATTTGGTCATTGTTGATGTTATTATTCTGCCTCAGTTTGGTCTATGTGAACATAAATAATGTGAAAATTATTTGTAAATTATGTATAACTTTAGATAGTGAATTTTAAATATGAACAAATTCCCATTACATTGAGACAATTAGTTCACACAGTGCTTATCAGCTCCACTCAACTCTCTCTTTGGTTCTAATAGTGGTGGTGATTAGATCATGTGCTGCACACAGGAAGTGATTCATTGCACTAGCATGACTGAAAACACAAAGAAGCGTCCATGTTTCAGAAGCAAAATTCTACTGCTCAAAAAACCCAGTTACAAACCCACAAATGCTCCCTCAGTCAGGTCTGATCGTATTGCTTGACAGAACGGCGCTGAAGTTGGTATCCAGATTCACAGCTTCCTGGTCAAAAGTTAAGGGGAAACTTAACTTACAATAATTGTAGATTATTTAAAATACAGTTTCTGATTTGGGAACCCCTTTTTCTATTAGTGAAAATCAAATAAATGGACGTCTTGCTCTGTTTTCAACACCTAGACCACCATCAAACACAGCTTGATTAACAACTTGAACCATGTCAAATCTGGACTCGTTTATGACAGAGAGGTCACGGATGATATACAATACAGTTTCTTGGGCTATTTTCAGATGAGGGATGCAGCATAAAAATAATGTTACATTGTTTCTGTTCACAAAGACAGAGGCAGAATGCGATCAGCATTTACAAAAATCACTGAAAGTGCAGCTTTAAAGTGCAACCCTTGCATTAAGACTGATTCTTAGGCTACAGAAGCCAAACATTTTTTATTTTAGTGATTTCACACTTATAAATACATACTTGTGGGCACTAGATTTAAGATCTACCAATATACCCTAAATATGACACACTGGAGGATGTTTACCTAGTGCAAAATACCCTGTAATTACCACATGTACACAACCACAACTGACTAATTTGTGCATTTTAAGGGCGAAAGGTTAATCTCCATAACACTCTAGTGACTAGAGTCTAGTCAATCTGTAATATGATGCATGGGCGGGTGGAGTCTTTGCTGCCAGCACTTGGAGGGAAAATAAAATTGGCAGCAGCAAAGGCAGCTCTGTCGAATGATTCATTCTCCCCACTACAACATTCCTGCTGGTTATTCCACAGGCTCTTAAAGTATGGAAATATGTAGTCCTCCCTGTCCTCAATTAAAACTGTTTTCCTGTTGTTTTTTGAAACAATTTAGTTGTGTTTTCTGAAGTCAAACTAGCAAAACATTTTACTTGCTTATGTTCCACTCTCAGTGGACAGTAAACAGGAGGAACCAGTTAACAACAATGTAAATAAATAGGAATAGCTTAGCTTGACTGACGCCTAGTGTTTCCTCTTTTCTCTTATTAATGTACGACATAAAACACAAACACAGTCTCATGTGATGCTTTATTTAACTCTTAGCAAGTCAATCACACCCCCTCTCTTTTTTCTACTTTGACAGCTCGTGTCGTGAACTCATATTAACTATTTTCATTCTCACTCACCACTTGCTGTAACAACATGTTATTGTGTTGATGCTAAGTGCTATTGCCGTACTCGTGTTCACTTTAACGGCTTCAGTGAAACTTATATAGGGAAGTGTGTGCTAACAACGAGCTATGCTAATATTGAGGCGAATGTGGCACATTAGGACATGGGCTTTTACCTTGATGTACCCGAACACAGCACGCACGCTCATATATATAGTTTATCTTCGCGGCTCGTGACATTACAGTAATCTGATATTGAGCCGGAGCAAAGCACAGAAGGCTACAAACACACTCTTCTCTGTGTTTAAACCGTATATAGGCCCGTTGTTTTCTCACAGTCTGGTGAACTGCGGTTGCAGGAAAGTAAAAATAAAAGCACTTACTGCTCTTTATTTCTCTGCTGAATGGCCGCGTTGCTCTGGTTTGTTGTGTGTGTGTTTACTCGTGTACAGTAAAGTTATGGCAGCAGCAGGCAGGAAGTAGGGCTGCTGTCACCGAGGGGAGGAGGAGGGTTTCCCACACACACACACAGAGAAAACCGACTAACGTGTTGCCTTCAAAGACACCACGTTAACTTCATCACCACACGAAAACGCAACAAAAAAACAAGATTAGTCCTCAAATCTGAGGCGTTCACAGCCCCAGCCAAAAAGGCACCTTATTGGTCAAGTCTATCCATGACCAATCTGCGTATATTTATGTGCATTTAAATAATTCATTCCTTATTATTGTTATTGATGCAGGGTATGTTTCTTATAGTTCTATACTGTTTTTCATTCTTTGTATAGCTGTGTTATGTTCTTATAAGGTTTATATTTTATATTCATATTTTTGTGCATTTCATCTTGCTCATATTTATATATACTTATTTATATTGTATAAATACAGAGGTGATTACTTATTACACATCAAATCATTTAAAGACAACTCTAAATATGGACATTGTGTATGAATGAATCAGCGTAATAGGGCACATGTCACTCCTCTGTTCATTGAGCTCCACTGGCTACCCTTAGCTGCCCGCAACAAATTCAAATCACTGATGCTAGCCTACAAAGTGCTTCATGGGTCCGCTCCCACCTACTTAAATGCTCTCCTAAAGGCTTATGTTGCCCCTCGACTACTCCGTTCATCAAAGGATTCTCTTTTCAAGTGTCGTTCCACGCTGGTGGAATGAACTACCAAGCTCTTGAAAACCCAGCTCTTCCAAGAACATCTTCTATCCTAGCACTTACCCTACCCCTCCTCTGCACTATCTCCTTCTGCACTTGCATCCATCAGTCCACTGTTCCTATGGAGATATAATGTGATAGAAACACCACAGTATTGCATCCCTATCAGGTTTGCAAGAGGAGGCAGAAACACACATAACATGAGCAGCATTCAGACTTGACTGTGGTGGAAAATTATCCCTTTGCTACATTTGCTATATGAGTGTATTATAATAATTGCTATTATTAAGGCTGAGAAATCTGCAGATTTATTTGGTAACCCATCTGTGGATCCTGGCCCAGTCTCTAGGAATGCCTGGGTTATACAATATCACTCAATTCATACATTTGAGTGTATGAATAGAGTACAATTAAATATTTACAGCAGTGCTCAAATTGGATTCTTGAATTTGTCCCACTTAATTGTTTATTTATTGGAATTTTCTGTACAGTACAGGTATTTCAGTAAATTTCAGCACCTTCCATCTGGTCAGAGATTTAAAGTCCCACAGTCTAAGACTAATGGCGTATTTCCACCAGCATCTGCACTACAAAAAAGTACCTACTCATTGTGGGCGGAGTCATCACTGCATGGCTGCTTGAAACTGCAGTGACTTCGTTTTATACGCCTGGGTGTTGTTCTCTCTTGTGTTACTTGATTTACCAATTAAAATTGACTTATTGATCAATAATGCCTAATTGTATTGCATTCATACGCCAAAAACACATTCATTTTCCAACAGCACCTGAACTCATCAGCATGCCAGTTTAAACCAGAAGGGAAAATCTACAGCAGCTGTTGGCTCAGAACAACCCAGAGCCTCAGGCTGCTGAGTGTGCAGTGAAATAACTCTAGGCGGGAAACTACACTTCCTCCCTGGATTCAAACTTACAGACCGTATTCTGGGATTCAGTTATAACCACAGTGAACCTTTGTGTGGTGCAGCATGGTTCAGAACTTTTATCATCTTCAGCAGGGGCATTTCAAGGCACTGTGCAGGCCCCTGGCAAAACTGATCTGGAGCGATCTACACTGAACTTTCTGAAGCATGAGAGCATAAAATATCTCAAATGCTAAGAGTTAATTTTTACGTCTGATGGTACAGTGCTTGGGAATAGGAATAGATGAAAAGCTTTTATTTAATGTTCATATTTCTAATAAGAAACTCAAAATGAAAATTGGCTTTTATTTGAATAAAATAAATAAATAAATCACGTTTCCCATTCTCTGCAAAGAAAAAAAACTTGTGGAAGCCACTTTTCTATTCTATTTTCTGTGATTGATTGTGGTGACCACTGCATTCTCTATGATTTAGTTGGCTGGAAATCATCATTCGCAGACAACACTGGTATTTGTTCATCTATAAAGCCCTGCAGGGTAAACTTCCAGAATACCTCAGCACCCTCCTCTCTGTCAGCTCTAGTCGTCGCCAGCTGTGCGCCTTTAAGTGGTTGCTCTTGCTCTTGGTTGGCTTTGACAGACTTTGACTTTCCTGCCATGCACCATAGTCTTGGAATTATCTCCAAAAAAAAATGTCCATTAATGATTTGAAGAGTGTCATAAAGAATCCAGGGAAGAAGGAATGTCATTGTTTTTCTTGAGATGACTTGAATAGCTGTCATTCTGTTTTATTGTTCATTTGTGTAACATGTACTGTACGTGTTTTATATTGTTTTGATTTTGTATGACTGCTTCCTTGGCCAGGTCTCCCTTAAAAAAAGAGATGTATAATCTCTTTTCAATAAAAGCTCAAAGATTGTGTTGCTTTGTAAAGCACTCACTCTCCACATTTTTTCACCAGATTTCAAATTTTACATTATTCAAATTAAATTGAATTAAAAAAAAACAAACAACCACTTTATTGTGTTTTCTAAAAGATAATATATATTTGTTTAACATGAGGGGGATATGTATACACACAGTAGTCATACCAGACACCAGTAAATCTGTGAGGGAAATTCATAACCCTGGGTCTTAAGCATTATTAAAAAGCTGTGTTTGTGCTTGACTTGATGTTGCCTCTATTCTCCTTGGCCAAATACTGTATATTCAAATACATCTTTTAATATTTTACCTCCAGGACCATCTTCACTGTTCTACAACATGAATACAACAAGAATAATTCCCACCAAATATATATTTGAATCTATATTTGAATATGTTTATTACTAAGACTTCTTAACACTTATTTGACAGCCGTCCACCCAATATTCAGAATTAGGATTTCAAAGGTGTATAAGTGCTTCTCCCTTTAGGGGTCACAACAGCAGATCACCTGCCTCTATTTTGCCTAATCAGTCAGTGTGTTTACATGCACGTTAAATGTACAATTTTAGTCAATAATAATTTCCTCCCTGGTCTTTGGCCCGGAAGTAAAAACTGCAGTACTGCTGCTGGAAATCATTTGTCTTTCTTCAGACAACCCAGCAACCACAAGAGCCATGCTCCATCTAATCTGTATCATGATTAACATGTGCAGCAGGTATGTTAAGAATCAAATGAAAGAATCAGGAAACACTAGAGTGTTTTTATTTGAAATAGGTACAGAGAGTGTTACATATATTTATGTTTGTGACACATTCTAGTACAGTATAGACATCGAAGCTGTGGTCAAAGATCACTTTCACTGTGTTTTTTGAACCATTATAGCAGTGTGGCTACTCTGACCTGATAACATGGGTGCTAAAGTGAAAAGCATGACATTCTGCAGTATCAGGTATTAAATCTAATAGCACCAGACATATTGTATCCAGAAATCTTCCATTTTCATCCAGCATTTGTACAGTCTTTATTTGTTTGGATCTACGTCTCTAAGTTCTGCCTCAGGAGGGTCTCTCAGCAGTAGGCAGACCAGTAGATGAGGTTGAAGAAGATGTATGAACCAGGGAAAATCATCCGGGAGTATTTGTCAATGGCGTGTGTGTTTTCAATGATGCTGATGGTACGCAAGCTCTTCTTCTTCTTGGTGGTGGTGGTGGTCGACTCACTGCTCACTGATAGATGGACCACCATGTGTTCAGGATTCTTCGGAACCTCTTCCTGTTCCTCCATGGGTTCCTCAGTGTAGCCAGCCAGACTGTTGGTGTCTGCCTCACTGTAGGTGCCATCTAACATGATCATGGTTCGTGTCTGGGAGATGCCACAGGTGCAGGGCAGTGACTGGACGAGGGAGCAAAACATATCATTGATGTTGTGTTTCAAACTTCACTCATTATAATGTAACACTAATGACAGAAGAAAAGAAAAGAAAAACCTGAGATCGGGCCCTCATTCTCATCTTGCGTTCTCGTCGGTCCTGGACAGTGGACAGGTAGTTGACCGCGGCATACTCCAACACGGACAGGAAGACAAAGACAAAGCTGACCCACAGGTAAATGTCCACAGCCTTGATGTAGGACACACGAGGCATGGATGCATTCACACCAGTGATGATGGTGGACATAGTCAGCACAGTAGTAATGCCTGGACATAGGACACACAATGTTAGGTTGGAAATGTGCTTTAATCCAGGCGTTTTAATGTGTTAAGAGTCTTTAAATTGTGATGACATGTCCTGACAGTTCCTATAGAGGTAACATATCCAAGTAGACACATTTCTCAATCTCTTCAAAGGACATGTGACATTGTTACCCAGGGAAACTCTGGCTGGCACAGCTCGCCGGTCGATCCAGAATGACACCCAGGAAAGCATGACCATGAGCGTGGCAGGAAAGTACGTCTGCAGCAAGAAGAAGAAGATGTGCCGTCGCAATGTGAAGTTGATATAGAGGCGGTTGTACCAGCCTGGAAATAAAATACAATAGAAGAGAACGCGTAATTTAGGGTCTCTCATTAAACAACAACTGTATACATTCACACTCCAAAACACACACATAGATACAAATAAATAAGATGTTAAGAGTGTAAATACAACTTATTAAGAGTGGCTGTGCATGTAATTGCATTCAGGGATGGGTGTTCAGTTCATCAATGGCTGTTGGGTAAAAGCTGTTTCTGAATCTGGAAGTGCGAGCCTTTAGGGCTCTGTAGCGTCCTCCAGATGGTTATCATGCAAACAGATCATGACAAGGATAGAAGCTGTCCGTGGTCATGATGCAGTGAGACCTAATGTCCACAGGGGAGCAGTGGGACACCAAATGATCGTTTGTGAGGTTTTTATGACCCTCTGTAATGCCAGTCAGTTGTGGAGCAGTCTCCACAACAGACTGTGATGCAGTACATTGTTCTACTGTGCAGTGGTAGAAAGATTTCAGTATTAGAAACCATTTGGGAACATGTTTAATGACATTAAATTACCAGACTTTTATACAACAAACAGTAACCACAAAGTAATATGCAATAATGCAATTTAGTTTTCAGTTTGTAGACTGAAATTATACAGATCTTGAAGTAAAAAAAGCGCAAGGCCTTTATTTATATTTTTACTCCACAGAAATGATAGCACACTGGATTTGTACTTACCAGCCGTTCATTTATTACCAAAACATTGCTGAATTCACTGTAAACTCCAAATGTGTACCTGTGCTGCTGTAGAAGGCCAAGCGAGATGTTGTGTGGAATTTTTGGATGAGGAACTGTGACAGAGAGATGCGATCATCAGTGCTGAGGGACTCATCGCCGCTCTTCCAGTACAGCATGAGGTCTTCATCTGTGTAGGCATCTGCAAACCATAGTCATACAATCAAACACAAAAAGAAAACACACACAATTTCACACGCAGATAAAATGTAAAGTTTGCTTGAGAGAGTGTGTTTCAGCTGAATCTCAGAAGAACTCTGGCCCCCATGAGCAGGACCACACTTTTTAAAGGTTCATCATCCTATACATCACATTTGCCCATTTTGGGTATTCTATCTTAAGTATAGAAGCCACCATGTCCCTGAAAAACAATATAGTTGTTAAACTACTGTATATATACACGTTCTCTGGGCTAACTAAGGCAGAGTCCACACTTTGTAAACAATGTCGTTAAACTGTCATTGGTATGTAATGTGAACCCAGACTCCACTCTCTTATGAGGAATTTTGTTTCAGGATCACTGCTGTGGCACAAAATGGCCACCATGGGGCACAGTAGCACTGTTCTAATATCTACACAATCATTATTACTATTTGCCATGACTGTACTACTGCTCTCCTGTCTGCATTTCAGTAATAGTACTAAGTCTGGAGTTAATTATAGACCTCGATAGCAAACACAACATTTGGATGTAGCACCAACTATGATATTTTTTTTCTTCATTATTTATTATTTTACACAAAAGGAAAAACAATAATTATAATAACTAATAATAATAATAACATAGAAGCATATTGAACAATGAGGGTCCATGCATTATGGATCATAACCACAGGCAAAGGCACAAGGTCAGGGTCCAAAATCACTCACACCATTTGATTATAGTGTCTGAATCATTCCAATAATTATACCCTGTATAGTGCAGTCATAGTATCCCACAATGCATTGTGAAAAATAGTGGTAATGTACAACTGATAAGCAAACTATGTGATGCTTTGCTATTGCACTGAATGATATGACAGATATGAGAGGAAAGAGAAAGTGGGAGCAACATAAATGTATGATGGGATCATTTCTCCAGGAGGTACATTATATATGTAAAGAGCAAAGGATTTGGGCTTGCAACCGGTAAGGTCACTGGTTCAATCCCGGGACAGGCCTGGGCTGGGGTGCCCCTGAGCAAAGCACCCAATTCCCCATTGATCCTCGGGCAGCAGATTAGTGCTGCCCACTGCTCATGCACCTGACATGTGTGTGTGCTCATTACTCATTAAGGAAGAGGACAAATTCACTATCATTAATTGGTGTGTGTGTGCAAAATGACTAATTCTTGCTTATCTCTTCAAGGTGCAATTATACACACATATGGTTAACAATGTAGAATATCTATCCATCTATCTATCTATCTATCTATCTATATATATATATATATAGAGAGAGATATGTATAGATATATATACATATAAAAAAACAAATATACATATACAATTATATCAAGTTCAATCCTTGTTTATACTGTTTATATTCTGGTTTACTTTAATAAAGGACTATCTTATCTTATCTTGTTGCTCCTATTGACTGTGCTACTCAACCTACTCTGCATGCAGGTCCTTTCTGGTGCTGGATTGCTACTCGAGGACTGACAAAATCCTCCTAAACTGCAAAGACACCCAAAACAAGGAAAGCGTCATTCTTATTATCTTATCTTATCTTATCTTACGTTAAGATAAGCTTGGTTTCTCCTGTTATTTACTGTTCTCATCCATATCATATTATCTCTCTGTCTGTTTTTCCACCTGTCGCTGACAGTTTTGTATGGAAGCCCATTTATGCCACATCCAAGTCATACTTACATGATGCTAATCATAATAATGAGATACCCTCTCAAAAATATGACTTAATATCTCATAATTATGACTTAGCATCTTATAATTATAAGATTCTTCTTGGCCACAGCAGGATAGTTTCCACCAGCAGCCTGTTAGTCAACAACAGATGGTGGTACCTTTTTTTTAAGAGGCAAAAAGGGGCTTCCATAGTTTTCAGTAAGTGTCTCTGCCTCATGATTCTACCTCTGCCTGCTGGGGTTCACACTGCTGTCTCTCTTGCTGCTCACATTGTGTTTGGTAATTGAGTGAGCACTGCTGCCAGCAGCTTTTAATTCAGTTGCTATTTTTAGAAGCATTTTAGCCAGATTAATATTTAACCCATCTTTTTTTTTTTTCCAGTAAAAAGCGTTAATGGACAGTTGCTTTCAGTCCGCTCACTGAGAGTCTGCTTTCCATCATCACTGCTCCTGTTGGTAATTCCAAACCTATAAAGGGTCATTCCCAGCTTTATAGTTTTAATCGCATACTCCACCAAAGTAAGAGTGTGTAATTCACAGTTTGATACAGTACTTTTATATCTTGAACATGCAGCCACTAATTCTACTCTCTGTCAGATGTGAGCCCTTTTAGCTCTTGTATCTTTAAAGGGACAGTTCAGGTTTTTCTGAAGTGAGGTTGTATGAGATACTGTATACATACTGATAGGAGAAACTGACTTCATCGCTGCCAGCAACCAGCCTGAGACCTATGTCTATATCTATATTTTCACAAGATGTTTACAACTTTTTCTGACTCACTCACTCTCCCACACCAAAGTCCATAGAGAAAATCTGCATTCAGATTTACCTCAGAAAAACAGACTGATGACTGATTTTCTCTGTGGACTTTGGTGTGGGAGGGTGAGCGGTTTACAAACCTTTCAGCCAGAATAGATTGTCTATGCAGTTTATTGTTGTAATGTTTATGAATATGCATTGTCCATGTTGGATAAACCAAAAAGTCAACAGTGATTGCTCAGACATGTACCCTTGCTATTGAAACTTGTAGTATAGTATGAATATTTGGCCCATATATTAAGCTGATTTTCTTTTTTTCCCACCATCTGATAAAATATGTTCTTGAAAAAATGGCTTAACTTCAGGAGTTAAGTAGTTATTGAGCAACACTAAAAGTCTGCCTCTTCAATATAGAGTTTATGTCTATACTGCAGTGCAATTAGATTGATAGAAACATTAAAAAACAAACAAAATCTGGATGAAAAAATTGACGTAGCAACATTTATCAAGTTTCTGAGAACAAAAACTAGTCTTAAGTAGGGTGTGAGAATACATTTTTGTTCGAAATCATGATTGTAAGTACATTTTAGCAGGTCCCCACAACTTCAAATGACTGTTTTTGAGGGATAACACTTGATTTTAGGTCAGGTGAGAGTTAAAATACAGCACTCACAGGGGCACATGCACATGGACAGAAATAAAAAAAAATTATTTTTTTATTTTTGAATATTTCTAAATTAAATGATAAAATAATCTGTATGATAAATTACATAATTTCAAAGTGCAAGTTAGGATAAGGGTCAGGTTTAGGGATTTATTTGAGACAGTGTTTGTATTTAGGTGTTGAAGCATGAAGTGGGATTATGTCTTCAAGTTCCCTTGAATTAACAAAGTGTGCAGTGCTAAAATGATGTGAACTCTAATAATTAAATACCCATTCTAATGTTGCTCTTGTGGAGCATGTATGGCCATAAAATGTAAATCATATACTCACAGCTCTCCAGCTCCAGTGAGCAGGTCTGAGAATCAAGAGGAAAGCGGCTGAAGTCCATGTTACAGGCTGCTGTCACTGTCACTCTGTTCGACAACACAATCAACAAAAGAGGCCCGTGGTGAGAAGAGACACTGTGCTCTACTTAGTGAGTACATGTATATACTATTCTGTATATTATACTGCACATACAAAGCTGATGTAACAAGCTCGCAATCAAAATTAGATGTACCAATGTAAAAGGGTACAAATGCTTGTCAAAGGCGTGCCATGGCAGCCTTTCTTATCAGGTCTTCTTTACGTTTAGGCATTAGATACAGGGGGGACAAAAATACACCAGCTGCATCTGAGTTGGTTCATGGTTTCAAACATTTGTAGAGTTTATTATTTAATTTAAATGACATTACACTCGTGATATTCAGCTATCATTCAGTCGAGGTCTTTGAATGAATATATGGCTGATTATTATGTCAGAATAAACAGTGTAGTCCAATGGTACATACATTCAGACAATGCTTTTACTTACTTACATATTGATAAATGCCAATATTTGCGTGAGCATGTCTGTACACACAGACTGTTTCAGAATTTTCATGAATTAGGCTTTTAATTAGGATGTAGCAGGGCCACGCGGTGATTCAGTGGGTAGCATTGTTGCCTCACAGCAAGAAGGTCAACAATAAATATCCTGGTTAGAGCAAGGACTTTTCTGTGTATGTGTAGGTTTTCTCTGGGGTCCAAGAACATGTAGAAGTTTACTGGACACTAAACTGATGATAGGTGTGAATGTGACAGTGAATGGTTGTTCGCCTCTGTATGTTGACCCTGTGATGGGCCGATCTAGGGTGTACCCCACCTGTCACCCTGGTTAGCTGGGATTGGCTCCAGCTGCCCCTACGACCCTCACATGGAGGATAAAGTGGTAGAAAATGGTTGGATGTGTCTGCTGTGTAAATGCATTGCTGAGGCAGATCGACACAACGATGCTGAAAAGCCTCTGACCTCAGGCTGTAGAGGACGTGTCCGTCAGGAAAGACACGCAGCATGATGTTGTCGGTGGTGGTGTCGTGGATGAAGGACCTCTTGGAGTGGACGAAGAAGACATCAGGGACCCAGATCTTCTTCACCAGACGACCGTCAAACGTCATGCTCTTGTTGGTGCTGCTGATGAACGACAAGCGCTCGTCCTTCCAGTAGTGCCTCAGGTATAGTGTCATGGTGAAGTCCTGGGGAAATGTATGGAATGAACTGTGTGAGAGAGGCAGTTCTCTCTGATAAACTTTCATACAACACATAACAGTCAAAATGATTTTGTCAAAAATAACCCAAGTATACAGTCCGTGACAACACATTGTCCAAGTTCTTACGATATGGCACCAGTGTGCCAGCAAGCCTGTGTGTATAATGCAGATTCTCTGGGGAGGCAAGCAGGGGCCACGCACACTCAGACAGCAATGACTATGAGCGTAAATATTTAAATAAGCCTGAACTATCCCTTAAAGAAATGTATGGATAAATTCAGCCTTTGTTACCATGTCAACTTCAGAGATGCTGTCCAAGCTCTCCACCTGGACGTCCACTCCAACAGGGATTGCAGGACCTGTCGAATGAAAGCAAAATGAATGTGTGTCATGAATGTGAAGACACATAGGCTGACTCTCAATTCTTTATCTCCTGGTTCATTATGTTTGTGCTGGAAACTCATAAATCATAAGTCCCAAACATTCTGAATCACAAGCCCTCAGTTTTCACTCATATGAGCTGAGGAAGGATTTATCAACTGCCTCTCAAAAGACTTTTTTCAATCAATAAACTTCAGCTTTTTGGGAATATCCACATCTGTGTCTTCATGTCATGTTGGGTCCTATATACAGTATGTCTAATTACATAACACTCCAATTAAGTGGCAACAATTCAGACTTTATTATTAGCCTGTCCACCATACAAACTATCCATAATAATATGCCCTTTGTGAACTTAATGTAAAGCTTTACCAAAATCTAAACAAAAATATGCTATCGACTAAATAAGTATAAGTATACAATTTGAATAAAGACACCATTTGCACAATTAACCCCAATAAATATTAATTGGTTTGCAGTGGTCTGCATCATCCTTCACATGAGGAGGGGGTACACCCTGCACATGACACCAAACCCAGTCCATCACAAGACCAAGCTCACATTCACACCTACAGTTAATGTAGGTCTTGTTTAGACAACGGCCCAAATCTGATCACTTGCAAATGTGAACAGTTGGTCAGGAAGATCAGCTTCTGATCGGATATGCTTACAATCTTCTAATGTGAGCAACTGTTCACATTATATATTACAATTGATCTGCTCTGCTCTGCCTGTGTCCAGATTGACATTGTCTAGTCTAGTCTTCCACATGGATTACTATAGTTACAGGCCTGGGTAAAACAAATAAACAAAATGGACGACAGAAATCTATGCCTGTTTCTGTCCCAAATATAGTTATGTGAAACAAAAACTTTCTTCTTCTGAAGACTACTGTTTTCCACTGTATCAATTATTTAAAGCAACTAAGAACCCCGGGATTCCACTGCATGCGTGTAAATATGATATCAACAAGGGGGGCTTTTATACTGAACAACCCCCCCACACACACACAAAAAAAAATGGATGCTTAATTATGTATAGCATTTAACTTCCTGTCCCGCTAATGTTGAATTCTACTGAATTTAAGTGTTGTGTTCTGTCATCTGGCAAAAATAAAACCCAGACTGACAGACAACTGGCTGACGGACAATAACGGAGCCAGTGGAAGCTCACACGTTGACTAAAGTGGATGTGTATCGCATTCCTCATTCAGTGGAATCCCGGTCCACTGAATGAGGAATGTGATAAATCCTATCTGAGTGACCAAGATGTTCTGATTGAAACGGATCTATAAAAAGGATCAGAATTACATTCGAAACCACCTGTGAATGTGCTTTGAATCACATTTGGGAGAAAACTGGAAAACCCGGAGAAAATCCGCAGAGAAAGGCCCTTGGACTGGAATTCGAACCAGCAACCTTCTTGCTGTGAGGCAACAATGCTAGCCAGCATATACCACCATGTGACCCTTTCAATCACACATAAATACAGGACATGTATATACACCACATCCTTTCTGTCTGTATGTTTTTATGTGTTCCATTAAAAGTCAGAACTTGGAATTTCCAAGTTCATGGGGTGTTTCTTACACAGGATTGCTCCCTGATATTGGATTTCCAAACCAGGCTCTCAGAGCTACCTCATGTTAAGGTTCCCCCCCAAAAAAACAACAACACACTAAACAATCTAATACTGTTTTACAATGTTCTAGTTGACTACATGTGAATGCTTTATATCAATTTAACATACCTGTCATGACCTCTGTCCTCTACATAAGGATTACATGTGATCCTCTCAAATATATTACTATTTAGCATACACACAGTGCAAAGATTTACAGCATACGGGATTTGAACCACTTTGCATCAAGAGACGACACAATCCAAAGAGATTAGTCACCAAAGCCCCTCCATCTGTGGAGGCTGTGGTCATCTTCTGAAAAGCTCTAAATATCTCCATATTATGGATTATTCATAGCTTACTGGAAGAATAGTATCAGGCATGTTTCAGGTTAGATTAACTTTTAATGGTCTGTTTTAAGACTTCATCCACACTACTCTGTTTTCATTTGAAAGTTCACAGTACCAAGACATTTTCAAGCCTTGATGATTGAGGAGTGTGAAAATGTGGCTGGATCAGTTTGAGTTTGAAAACGTTGCTGTGTTCTAGTCTAGAGAGAAACAAACAGAGACTTAAAGGTGACATCGAATGCTTGTATCACACATATATGTTAGTTATGGAGGTCTACTTACATATATTAACTTGTTTTCATGGTTAAAAACCTCCTAGTCGCTGCAAACGAGCCGATCGAAATATCTCCTCACTGACGCTCTCGTCAGCCGCGCTGTTTCAGACCAAAGTCACACCCCCAGAACGTGGACTGTGTTGTGATTGGCCAGCCAACGAGAGCTTTCCCACTGTCCTGTGATTGGCCAGGTACCTGGAAGTGACGTAATAGGTAGGCCAGCTCTCAGATACACAGCTCCCCCTCTGGCACGGTGGATGCTCTGCATCTCAGCAGCTACAACCAGAGTAGTTCTTCTTCTTCTTCTGCGTTTGAATGTACGCAACCGGATGTGCCCGGACTAGTGCCCGCACCAGGAGGCGCTACGGTGGTGAGAGGAGTGGTGAGGATTTCTGATGACAACATCAACATAGTGAAGTGCCGATCCGCTTTGCAGAGCCCAGGAAAACAATAAAACCCTATTTTCTCAGCAGTGGCTGATCTGTTTATTCTGAAACTTTAGGGTTTCATAAACGAGGTAATGATGCAGACAGTGTTGCCAGATTGGGCGGTTTTCCGCCCAATTGGGCTTCTTTTGTTTACGTCAGGCGGGGAAAAAATACATTGGGCGGGTGAATAAAATTTGGGCTGCTTTTGTCCACATTTGGCGGGTTTTTTAATATTGTAAAAACAGCGCTCTCTCTCTCTCTCTCTCTCTCTCTCTCTCTCTCTCTCTCTCTCTCTCTCTCTCTCAAATCCTCATACGGGTCATTTGTGATGTAAATAATTAAATATATTAGGCCTACACGGTTAAAAGTGCACCTTTTTACGTGCAGCTGTTATTATTACTAATCTGGGCCTGGCGCTAGGATGCCAGAGGTTCATCTTGCAATTTGTGTAGCCAATGGTTGATTTACTGCGCTCTTGTTGGTTGCATTAAACCTGTTAATCTATCATTTATGTGTGGCTATTTGATGCTATATGAAGCTCTGGATGTCTATGTGTTATGATTTTACGGGTTTACACGAGTGTCTGGCAACTTCGTGGTTTGGGCTGGTTTTTATTGGATTGGGCGGGTTCTACGATGTGATTGGGCTGGAAACTGTCAATCTGATCTGGCAACACTGGACGCAGATACACACACAAACGCAGCGTTAATTGGAGCTTCCGGTCTATGTCGCCTTTAAAAACACTATTGTCTGCATTCACATCATGATTGGTTCATATCGGCCGAGACTCAACTATCAGCTGTGATTGAAAAGCCCAGACTTTGTCGCCTCATTGACTGACCTTAGAAATCTATATATATCTGATTAAAAAAGCCAGCTCTGCCAGCTCTGTCCTTGGATGTCCCCCTGACCCAGTGGAGGTGGTGGGAGAGAGGAGAATGACTACCAAGCATCATCTTTGATGGCCAATCTCTCCCACTCCCTGCAGGACACCATCACAGCACTGGGCAGCTCCTTCAGTAACAGCCTGAAACATTATCACAGGTCATTCCTCCCTGTAGACCACACATAATCAGGTACTCATCCCACCTGCAATATACTGTCATTTTACAAATATAGATATATAATATTCCATGTTCAATCTTTGATTATACTGTTAATATCAAGCCCATACTGTATATATTCTGGAAACCATTTTTTTTTTTTTACTTTTTATAGTCCTATTGTTAACATGTTTCTATAGTGTACTTTCTTGGAAATGCATGTTTATTATTTATTATCTTATTCTATCTTTACTGTCTTTGCTGCTGTGACAATGTAAATTTCCCCACTGCGGGACTAATATAAAATAAATCTTATCTCATCTTATCTTAAATCCCTGCTCTTTGGTTTTCACTAGTCATTAGTGCAGAGCAGAGAATCTGCCTGATGCTTCAGCGAACGGTCGTGTGATATATGTTTTAGGGAAGAAGATTACCTCTGTTTTGTTTCGGCTTCTCCCTCTCTCTAATTTGCCACAGCGAATCAGCTGTTTTATTTGATTTACACCGGATGCCCTTCCTAACACAATCCTCCCACTAGGAGTGCACTGGATGAGGCCCCGTTGTGGCTGAGGTCATAGATTACCCTCTAATACAGAGATGAAATGCTCTGTAAAAAACATGGAGACAAACCTCAGGCTACCTATTGTTTGCAATACCAGTTGATTTAATACAAGTTAAATTATTGACATTAATGCGATTAATCGCGATTAAATATCTGAATCGTTTGACAGCACTAGTTAGGACCAGTTAAGTACAGTATATTAAAACATACGTACCGTACTGAACCATTTCCCTCGGTGGAAACACACCATTTGATCAATTCTATGGAAGAGGCAGGAGAAGCCTTGCACATATCCTTAGCAAAGGTGTTCAAGAAGCTTGAATATGGATCATATTCAGCCTGAAATGCTGGCGGCTCTGGATACTGTTGGGTTGTTGTGGCTGACATGACTCCACAATATTATCTTGATCTGTTTGACGGTTCAGTTCAGATTTTCTTAGAACCATCGACAACAGCAGATGTGCTTTTGCTGCCAGTTTTGCATTTGTCCTAATTTTTCTGTATCAGTTGGAACAAAGTTTCATTTGTGGGGTAGCATCTGTCTGGTGGTGTAACAGATTGGTGCTTGTGCTAATCTAAGCTGTAAACAGGATGAATTGCTGCCAGCTTAATCTGCTCTTCACTGCTGGAGTGGGACCTACCACGCAGCCATGTGGAGCTAGGCTAAGTTAACACAGCAGACAGGGCTATATTATCCTGGGGAAACCTAGTGGTCAAAGTTACAATCTAGTTACCTTTTATTATTTATTTAACTCACGTTTCCAGAAGATAAGTGGCTGCTTCTGACACTTCAGTAAGCACTGCGTTAAGCTTTGGCTACAAAAAGAACCAAACTGTGGTGAAAGACTGTTCCCCCGAGGCTCATGTCTCCTCACAGATGACAGATGTCACTTTTTCATTCAGGGTTAAAGCAAAAGAGGAACTGCTGCTGTTGATCACATTCTGTAAGATTTGTTTTCTTAGGGTCACTACAGATCAGCTGTTCTTTTCAGTGATCCAGATATTTGATTTGACAGAGGTTTTTCATGCTGGGTCCCCTTCTTGATGCAACCTATTGGGCTTGGGACCGGCACAACGAGTACGCTGGCTGTGGCCCCTCAGTGGCTGGGGGTCAATTTTAGAGTTCCCTTTCCACATGGCCATGGGCTGCGCCAGTTTCATCTCATGTCGATACAAAGAAGATCCTCGGAATATGTACTTTTAAAAGTAAAATCATTTTAGTTAAATCTGTTTTAAATATTTCTATATTGCTTTCACTATCTCTATTGTCTGCATTCCGTTAACATTGGACTTCAGTGATGCCACCTTTGAGTTGATCACATTCCTGAAGGTCAAAAAAAAAACATGGACACAAACCTCAGGCTACCTATTGTTTGTAATACCCGTTGATAAAAATGCTTTTTTTGATTCCCTTTACATGTTTCAACCACTTCCTGTGGTCTTCCTCTGAAGGGTCACCTGATGTTACATGAAATGGGTCAGACAGCAGGGGACAGCAGCCCCCTGAGGCCCCATCTCGTGTTTTCTTTGTGATTATGTAATGATGGTCGCCCATTTGAAACTGCTTGAATGTGCAAACCATGTGGCTGAGAGTTCATCTGCGGAATAATAATTCATTTGACTTCCTCTGGCTACGTGAATAAAATGTGGGTCCTGTTTTGTTCTAGTTCTTCATCAATGTCAAGTCTCCCTGTTGGACACCGAAGCCTTGTCACATTAAATTACACACTACAGGCCACCATGGTCGTATGCTGGATTTAAGTTAGCCTAATATATGGCTTTTAGTCAGAGAAAGACTACATTTGCCAGTATGCAGTCCACAGCAGCCCACTAGAACATCACAAGAACATAGAATTGTTTATCTAAACCCCTACACCACTTTGTTCACTTTGTTTCCAGGGTTAGAGTTAAGCAAAACAAATGCATGAAACAGTTGTGCAGCTTTTCCTCATCATCAAATGACTTACTCAGGGGGCCACAGAAGATACACAGTGAAAGAGACATGATATAAAGTTGCGTCTATCACATCTGTCATTGCATGACATTAAGGAATTTCCAGCAGAAAACAAATTCTACCATCAACCACGGTTGAAGTCACTAAGATTGCTGTGCCCCAGCATTATAGTTTTGTCCAACATTATCCAAAGTTTGTCCGGCAAGATATAGTATATCAGTGATGTTGATTCCAACTTACATGTATGAACGAAAACACGCCTATAGCATCACACCCTTCACACTGACTGAGTAATGTTAGTGATAGCACTATACGTTTAAACGCTGGAGGATATGTCAAAGTAACAGGCTGCATGAAACAACACCAGTAAATTCACAGCACATTTCCAAGCCACCACATTTTCTAAAAAGCACACAGCATCTCTGGTATACAGTTGACGGATCATCACATGACTAATATCACTCAGCCCATACATCAAACCATTTGGTTGACAGACTTTGCCCTCTGCGTGGATTAACATCGAGCTTAATGTGTTATCTTACCCAGGATTAAGAGCAATAATACAGCAAAACACATCAGTCACAATCATGGCAAACACATGCATCTGTGTCCGAGAATATGTGGAACTGATGGCATGATCAGAGTTTACAGTACAAAGGCTGTGAGATTTGACAGACTTTGGATGTTTACAGGATGAGGTGAAAGAAAGGGAAATAAAGAAAGAAAATAAAAGATATCATAACGCAAAAAGACCAAACAACAGTGTTGACAACTTGGTGACTTTGTCGAAATATTTTTTGACTTTACAGACACCTGACGACTTTTTTTTCCATCAAAAAAAGCGACTTGCGACAAGCTAGTCACGACTATCTGGCATAATAAACTACTGACTGACCCGTCTTTCACCGTTTCAAGTCCTCCAAAAGGCTGTTTCCGTGTGGACGAAATGATAAAAAAAGAGTTTCACCTACACCTGTTTCTGTGTGGACTGGCCCTTTGTTCCAAAAAAATGTTTGGACAATAGTGGTGTGAATTTTTATACCTGATCCACAGCAATATTTGTCAACTTAAGATTTTAGTGCATTACTTTTAAATGTAAACAAATGTCTGTTATGATCAAAACATTGTCAAATGAGTTCACACAATAATGATTAAGCCTATCATGCTTGAGTATGACTGAAAACACAAAGAAATGTCTACAAAGTTTCCAAAGTAAAAAAAAAACTCTTTTAAAAAAATTTTAATGCCTTGTTTTCACAGTGTTTTGTGGGATCTTGCCTACATTTTAAGGTGGAATATTAAAACTTTTGTTCTGTTATTTATATTCTGTGAATCATATGACCTTTGGCATTGTGTGATGGTGTTGGTGACCTGTGTTGTCCTGCAGCTGTGTTAGTATTGTTGCACTAGCAAAAAATGTATTAAATTGGTTTTTGATGTCAAAATGGCTGCGGTTCAAAGGGCCCATTCACTTCAACCTTGCATGTGTTTAGACTGTGGATGGAAGCTGGAGTATCTGCAGAAAACATGTAAGCAGAAAGGCGAGGCTAAACATTACACCACCTAAAATGTGTGTAGCATAAAATGATAACCTTAGACTATTATAGAAATGTTTCTTTCAGGTTTCAAACATCTGCACTGAAGAGTCATTTCTATCAATGTATGGAGTCAGAGGCAGGTGGTAGTTGCACCATCAATTTCATATACCTCAGCTGAAACCAGTCGACTCTTTATGTTACTCTTGAGAAAGGTGAAGCAGCGCAGTTTGGATAAAGTCTGGAGATTAATGCATGAATCCATATCTATGATAATTTAGTCAGAACATATTTAAATTCTATGCTCTGCAAGAACACTGTGCTTGGAAACACCATTCGGAGAATCCATTCAAGTAGCACGCTGCCAAAAGCTTTGTGATTATAGTGGGTCACTGTATGAATCATAAAGCCACTCATGCTTAAGGGACACAAAACAAAAGCAATGAAAAAACAACTAGAACACTCAGAGAGCACTAACCTCTGCAAAGGTTTTACACCTGTTTTACAAACCAGAACCTCAAATGTTTACATTTTGATCCACTGGATCAAAAGACTTTCTGGATCGGAATAGAACTTTCACTCACTCACTCACTCACTCACTCAATGCTAACTCGACCCATACACCGGCTTCTCTCTCCTCACACACACATACACAGTGCTGCTTGCTCTCTCTCTCTCTCTCCATGCGCGTACACTTGCCACAGCATTCTTACAACAGTAGTTTACACAAATTCATCTTGCGGGCCAGATTGGACCTTCTGGTGGGCCGGTTCTGGCCCGCAGGCCATACGTTTGACACCCCTGATTTAGAGTGTCCAATTTACCTAATCCCCATAATGCAATATGGGGATTAGTTTTTTGGACTGTGGGGAGAACCTGGAGAAATCCCACATACACACAGGGAGAACATGACAACTCCATGCAGAAAGGCTGCTATTCTTGCTGCAAAGGCAAGAGTGCTCACCACTACACCAACTGTAAGCCCCTGAATAGAACTTTACCTGCTTATAGGTTAAAATTAATCCTGCACTGTTACTGTCACTGAGACATTCACATCTAAATTGATGGAAAATCTGTAATCTGGATCAGATCCGGATTTAATTGAGATGAGTTTTTTTTTTTTTTTACAGTTTTGCCCATCATAATTGAGAATTATTTCTTGAAAATTCAAAATGAATGGGTAGATTCATACCAAGTTTATTGTGAATAATTGGGTGATCATTTTATTCTCATTTCATTGCTTACAACAATAGACTACAGGAGCATACATATAATATTGTTGGTTACTATTACTATTAATGATACAGCCCATGGACAAGTGGAAGAGCAAGTTACCCAATCCCCATTGCTCATTGTTAATTGGACACTCATTGACCCCAGCCATGAGAGGAATGTCACACTGTGGACGAGATGATAAAGGTGATAGTGTCGATGATGATTGTTTTGATGATGTCATTCTCAAATACACCTGTTACGCAATTATTCCTGGTCTCTAGCGCTCCAATATCTTTTTCTCTCATTTCCTCACACCTCACCTTCACTAACCCCCTTCCCTTCCCGCTCATTTCTCTCCTCTCCTACCTCAACTGGTCAAGGCAGATGTTTATACACTTTGAAACTGGTTCCGTCAGCGAGTTCTTCCTGGTAGTTTTTTTTCTCTCTCTCTCTCCACTGTCACAAATTTTTTATTTTTATTATTTATTTATTTATTTATTTTTTTTAGATACTTTATTAATCCCCTTAGGGAAATTATTCTCAGTCTCAGAGTGACTGATATTCTCTGCATTTGACCCATCCTAGAATTAGGAGCAGTGGGCCACACTGAGTAGCGCCCGGGGAGCATTGGAAGTTGGGTACCTTGCTCAGGGGTACCCCAGCCCTTTTTTCGGCCGGGTGGGGATTTGAACCAGCAACCTTCCGGTTACAAGTCTCTGTGAAAATGTAAGGTTTTGAGGATTCCATATTATGTGTATCTAAGTCAGTTTGATGGAGGGTCTCCTATCAACCCAAAAATATCACACAATCATTGTTGTTTGGCAGATTCTTGCATTTGCTGCCACAACTTGTGGACCTGCATTTTCACTCATGGTATGATCACTGGAGTGGTACAAGTGTCATATTGTGTTTTCCGTTGACATGTGAGCAGCTAAGCAGATATTGAGTTTTTGTTTCTGTGTCATTGTGATCAATAGTAAATGTCTTTCTGTGTGCAAAATAATGCACACTAAAGCACATGTGGGGATGACTGGGCTCTTACCTCCAAATGCTGGTCTCATGGTGAAATCATGATCGTCTACTTTGAGCAGTTGCTCTGTCTTGGTTTTGTGAGACTTGGTCACATCTGGAGGCTTCTTTGCCAGAGAGCTAGAGGAGGATGAAAGTAGTCAGTCAAGAACTAAGAATACCGGTCCATCAACAACTACATAAGTGATTGTTAAGGCGACATGCAACTATTGTCTTTGTTGACACATAAAAATGTTAGCAAGCAAAAGCAAATGGACTGGATTTATGGCCTAGACTTGCTTTTCAAGTCCTACTGACACTTAACATGCAACCATTCACACACTCTTTAAGCTGTGAGTGCAGTGTGAGAATTTCTGATTAGTGTGATTTGTCCTTGCAAATCCCATATGACCATATAATGTTTTAGAGCAAAGCTTCTCAAAACCTCACCTAAAATTATGTCCAGCTCTGTACATTAGAAGAATAATTCATCCCAGTTAGCAATAAGTAATCATAATCTAACCATTTTAGTCATTATTGACAAGCTTTATGTCATTAAAATGTAAATAACAACAAAGTGAGACATCATATTTTGACATATTTTAGTATTTTTAATTTAGTTTAGAAAATACAGTATGTTTACTTTGGCAAGCACTGTTTTAGAGAAACATTTATGCCGGGGTTTATTTGCATATGAGTCTGCTGTTAAACACTAGTTTTTATATAATACAATCCCGACCATTGTCCACAAAGTTGTGCAAAAAAGGTTGCATGTCACATGAACCAAAAAAACAAACAACATTTCCACACCAAATGTAATGTTCCATTACTCATTATGTTGCACTATCACTTTTGTAAAGACAGTCAAATAAAAATACCAATTGCCCACAGACTATAATACGTCCAAGTGTAATGTTTCACAAACATGTAACAAAAAGAAAAATTGTAGTTGATTTGAATAAGAAATTAAACGTTTTTCTATTAAAACAGTTATATCTGTGTTGTAAATTCAAACCTTAATAATAACATTTAGAAACATTTAAATAAACAAACCCATTAGATTAAAATCTACTGTAGATTTAGATTGATTCCACATGGACCAGCAATTACATATCCTACTGCTTTATGTACTTTGACAGTCAACTTGTTTTAAAAAATATTACATTACATGCTGCCCATGCAGGAAAGTGTATCCCCTTTTTCTGTTATATTATGTTCTCTGTGTCCTGTACTTACTTGGCATGCTTCTGAGTCTCCACAGCGCTGCTCCATCTCCGCACCCGGTGGCTGTATTTACGGCACTCATGGGTAACAAACAGAAACAAAAGTAAAATCAGAGATTTGGTCAAATAAGCCATCTTGATGGTGCAAATCCACATTTGAGACCCTTGCACGCGCCTTTCCATTGGTTCATACCAGCAGAGCTCAACAGGCAGCGCATGGTTTGCAACAGAGGATGGATGCAGCGTCACTCATGGCATCAGACTGGGGATGCAGGAGAGGAGTGAGCGTGATTGCAATCTACACTTACTCAATAGGGAAACCAAGGGGGGAGGGGGGGGTTGAACATCTGTAGCCTACACACACACACACACACACAGAGATGCACATGGATTATTTGCAGCCTGGTATGACACAACAAGAGAGGCAGATTACCCCTCTCTCTTGTAAATAAAGCCATAGGAATCACGTTTCACTGAACTCATGGACACGATGGAGCAGTGAAATGATGCAACTGCTACGTTGCAGTGGGTTTTCCCTCACAGGACCAATGAATAGGCCCTGTGTTGCCATAGAGCAAACCTGGCAGCAAAACATGACATTGACTGGTAGAAAATTATTTACTATTGAATGTAAGTCATTTTTGCAATATTTTTTATCAGTGCAGTGAACCAAAATGTACCCAGCTTAGTTATTAGTGGGTTATAGTGGGTCTTGAAGATATTGCAGATGGGCCTCATAATGGGCTTCTGGGGCAAAATACAATGCCTGGTGAAAAAAGCCACTAATATTGTGTTGGAAAGCCTGTAGTTTTTATTAAGGCACGCATTCACCATGGCATTGTTTCATTAAAGGTAGGGTGGGAGATAATTATCTGGAGCTTTTTTTACTGTATTAGTTAAAATCCTCTTCACACCCTGAATGCAACCTGCTGTTTTTCCAGGATCTCCCACCCTACCTTTAATGACATTTATTTATTTATGGCTGAGTTTTCCTCCATGGTCCTGTAGGAGGACAGATGTCATGCAACCGTCTTTAACATTCACAGTTTGAGTAAATGGTCTGGTTGGATCAGGCAGTCCAAGAGTGGGAGAAGTCTGAAGAGCTAATTTCATATTAAGAAATGCTTCCTCAGCTTCAGGATTCCATTAATTTTAACCACAGTTGTGAGATCTCACAGTGGCTTGCATAGTTAATAATAAAAGTCCTGCAACATGAACTCATGACATCATTTGTTTCTTTGTTTGTGGTTTTGGAATTTTCTGAATTGCTTCAATGCGTTTTGGGGACAAGGTGTTTCCTTGTTCAGAGATAACGTGATAACGAATTTGTGACAAAATGGTGTAAGGATTTTGGACATATGGAGCCCGTGGTTGCACAGCAGCATTCACAGCCTGCAAATCCTGTACAAAACGCCTTTCTGTAGGTTGACCTTCATCTCTGATTTTCTAAACAGGGAAAATAGATGTGCGCACAGGAGAATTCTCACATGGAATAATTATTCCAGCATCCAGTAATGATTTAAACACTGGTCTTATTCCATCAATAGCTTCTCTTTTGAGAGGATACTGCTGTTGGCATAGTCTGTAATGTGATTTAGGAATAATGGTAACAGGATCACAATTAGTCCAACATCATATTTGTGTTTTGCCCACAGTGATTGTGGAACTGTTTTCAATGCAGGAATGGCATTTGCTTCCTCTTGTGAAAGGAATGAATGAGACATCGAATTAATTTCGCTTGGAATCAGATTTAGTCTGCGCTCTGTGTCAGTTGTAATTGTGTCTGCAGCTTTAAAAAAGTCACATGATACAGAATATTGTGCATTAGTTGGTTTCCAATCACTTGCATGTTCAGCCTTAGAAGCTTTTAGTTCCAAATCTTTCCACTCACTATGCTCATGTCGAGAAAGTGAGATGTGTGGTGTTGAATCAATAGCGCCAAACAAGCAGAAAGCTATCATGAGAGTCCCAGCATATGGTGAGTGACACCATAACATCAGTAGTGTGTTTATTCCAATTCATTTCCAATTGTGAAACATGTCTCATAGTCAACGTGTTTTTGCTCACGTCGTTTGTACTGATTTTCTTTTCACTTGGAGGGCTCTTCTTTCTGTAGCAAACAGAGGAACATGTCTTCCACTCTTTTTTTCTCTTTTAGTTTCTCTCTTTTCTTGGAAACGCCTTTCTTCTTCTCGGAGACGCTCTTTCTTTTCCTCTTTCTCTTTAGCCTGTTCTGCGAGGTGTGTCTCTGCATGTAAAGCACGGCGTGCCAGTTCAGAGAGGCGTGCTAAATGATATTGAACGCATGAGACTTTTACAGCAGATGAAATCTCTGGCAGGAGTCCTTGTACGAAAAATATACACATAATCCCCTCCCATGTCTCTTTTTCCCCATGTTCGTAGTTATCGGGATGTCTGACACCACTATGTAGGTCATATATCTCCATGAGGCGAGACAAATATGTACTTGGGTCCTCATCTTTCTTTTGAATGCACTTCGCAAGTGTAGTCATGTTAATTGACACAGGAAATATAGTCAGTATGGCATCAGCTGCGCCTCTCACAGCACCGCAGTAGGCAGCGTTGCCTGCGTCATCCCAGTCGTGGTGGACACATCTCTCCCCTCCTTTCATTTTGTCTAAGAGTTTGTGGAAGTCAAGAGTGCCCATCTCGTGTTTGTAACAGGCGTCTAATTTCAGACATTGTTGGTCTGAAATCATTACAGAAAGTCAGAAACTGTATAACAAAAGACCAAGGCCTATAAACCAGTACAGGTACACCATCCGGTCCCACCACCTCCATCATTGGAAGTTGGAAACTTCTTTCTGCTCCTCCTGCGGCTTCCCAAGAAGAGGAGGAAGAGGAGGGAGCATTTTCAGGTGCAGACGGCTGCGTTTGTTCTGTCCTGAAGGTCCTTCCCGTCCTCGTTTGGGCTGGAGGAGGTGGCTGGAGTAATGGAACGTCTGGAGTGCTGCTTGATGGCTGCACCTCCTCGTCATACGCCGGAGGGAGTGGCTGTTGGAGTGGTGGTGGGAGCATGGCTGCTCGTTGAGGTGCTGGGATGGGGCCGGGCTGACGACGTTGGGATCCAGTGTTTGAGCAGTCAGCAGTGATAGCTGCGAGTGTGTGTTCTCAGACAGTGAATCATTTTTTATCAGGCAATGCATTTGTAACCTCTTTGTCCTCTTTGTCTTTTTGACATTTTTCTCTTTTTGCTAATTCTCTCCTTTCCCTTGTTTCAGCTTGGGTTTTCCACATATTGAATATTTTTCTATGTTTTTTCATATCTCGACACACTTTCACTTTCACCGATCTTCCCCTCATACATTTTTCCTCTTTTTCGTCAATTTTTTCTTCCAGCTGTTTAAGTTTTATCAGGCTTAATGAGCCTTGTTTAGGAAACCCACACATTCCACACTCCAACAATGCAACAGACTTACACTTTCTGATCCCCACTTCTTCCTCATGACATCTACCATTGGCCCCTCAGGCTCGGACACTTCAGCTGCAGAGTCTCCATCTCGGTTGCGGAAGGGTGTGTGGGTCACACTCGGACAGTGAATGTGAAACTGGCACGGCTTTGTTCATGTGGCTTGGAGCCCCATGGCCGGAGCTCTGTGGCCCCCGGGTTCCCCCAAAACCGCAAAAAGAAGAAGGAGAGAACAGGAGAGTTTTATAGGGTTTACAAGTGGGGTGCCATAAAACAGAGACTGCCAATGAGATTCAGTGATACTGACCCCCTGGAGGTTTCTTGACCTACTGAATAAATAAATACTGACTTTTTTGTATTTGTTCTTCTTCTGTTTTTTAGACTCTCTTAATTATGGACAGACTGAACAGTGGGAATGAAGTTCAATTAATCAACTGACAATAATGTTGTTGCACGGTTCTGAACTGGTGCAACAGGTTTTGTTGCACAACAGCAGAGAAAAAAAATTGGTTGTTGTTTCTTTGGTTGCATAGTTATGCTCATAATTAAACAAATTATAATAATTGTGAGATGTAATACTTAATTGTTTTATGTGTTGTGTGCTTATATCCATACATGGAATATTTACTTTTACATCCAATACAATCTATTCCACATATAACAAAAGGTAGATAAGTTAAATTAAAAGAATACAGAATTGTACTTCCTCGTTCAATTCTATTACACAGAGAGGAAACACCCATGCAGAGGCACGACAGATAAAGAAGTGATGGGAATAAACATAGATCATACATCACAAGACACACGGACAACAAGATCAGTTCAACATGAGTAAGGAGAAATATCAAGGTAAGAGTCTGAACATTTTAATGTTGCTGTTCTCTCTCTTTCATGATGTAGACAGTCACAAGACTTTGGTCATGATTTTTTTTCTCTGCTTTGTCATCTCTGGAGCGTTAGCAATTAAAACATCTGAAATCAATTACTTTTACGATGCCTTTAGGTAATTGTTTTAATAGTTAGCCCTGAAGGACTCAAAACATTCTATTATTAATCACTAACACTCTTGGTATTTTCTGCACACACCTATTGCAGAACATATCTTTATCTTTGGCTGACAGCTTACAGGAAATCATTATTGGAATTGGCTTGTTGAAAACCAGGAAGTGTGTGCATATGGTCAGTTAAATCAGGTTGTGGTTATAGATTAACCACAGAATTCAAGTGGACGACTGTTGTGTCAGTATACAAGCACTAGCAGGTAATAGATTTCTTGAATGAAGTGTGCTGGTCTCTGCTATGCTAGGTGGTTTTATGACCCCTTTCATCTTATTAGTAGTAGGTCAGTGGTTCTCAAACTTTTTATACCAAGTACCACCCGAGGAAATACTGAGCACTCAAAGTAACACCATTATTACCAATATGAAAATACAGTGGTGTAAATTGGCTGAGCAAAGGAGGCAGATTTATACCCAATAAGATAATTTGCTGTGTCCTCATCCTCCTCTTCCTCACATATACCTTGCACACTGGTATAGTGAGATTACATTTAGATGGAGTGAGACTAATGTAATAATAATAATAATAATAATAATAATTTTTTTAATTTATTATAATCTTTTATTTGTTTAATTTTCTACACATTCTGGTCAAAATTTCGCAGCTCCACTCTGATCACAGACCCCAGTTTAGACAGTAGAACAGTATTTCTGAGTTTCTACAAGAGGAAGCTTGTTCAAGTACAAATAATTCGTTACTGTACACTGAATTTTCACATATCTGTACTTTACATCGTTATTTATATTTCGACTTTCTGACTTCTTCTTACTCCACTACATTTCCTAAATAAAATGTGTACTTCCACTCCGATACATTTCCCTTAATCATCTTCATTACTCGTTACTACAAAATAAAAGTTGAGTTGCTGGCGTAATGCCTGTTTGTTGTCGCTAGTCGTATTTAGCAGCACAAGCTGTTAGCCGCTCAGCTGTTAGCCGCAGATTTTGGCCCCAAGTGGAATTGCAGCCAGCGGACCAGCGTTTTTACCATGTCTGACACTGAGGCTCTCTGGGTTTCCTGTTGTACACTCCGGACGCCGGCTATCAGCTGTTTCAGCTCTCAGCTCTCAGCTGAGCAGCCAACCGGTGAGCTAGCAAGATCACACAGATTAACAGCCTAGAAGTGCTACAGAGTAATTACCAAGTTATCCAACAGAGGGCACTGTGGGTTCAGCTTGGCCTGCTTTCAAGGCTCTTTGCAAGTAACAAACAAATAAACTGACTCATCCAGAAGATACACAAAGCCTCTAACAACACAGCTCTGTGTGACGTGGTGTATTTCTGTCCGACAGGGTTTTACAGTGCCACAGACTCCTATGAAATGAGGATCATTCTATTTGGCAAGACAGGCGTGGGAAAGAGTGCAGCTGGAAACACCATCTTGGGCCGAGAGGCTTTTGAGTCTGAACTGTCTCTATCCTCCATGACAACTGAATGCCAGAAAGCTAAGGGGAATGTTGGAGGCCGAAGGATTGCTGTTATTGACACTCCGGGACTGTTTGACACTAATTTCTATGAAGAGGAAGTGTTGAAGAGGATCAAGATGTGCATCTCACTGTCTGCTCCTGGCCCTCATGCCTTCCTGGTGGTTCTTGAGCTGGGCAGGTTCACCCAGGAGGAGAAGGACACTGTTAAGATGATCCAGACCACTTTTGGTGAAGATGCTGCCAATTACACAATGGTGTTGTTTACTCATGGAGACAGGCTGAGAAATCTATCTATTGAGAGCTACATTTCAGAGAGTGCTGATCTGCAAGCCTTCATTCGCTCGTGTTATGGTCGATACCATGTCTTCAATAATGAAATCAAAGATGCTGTGCAAACCAACCACCTCCTGCAAAAAATTGACAAGATGACCATGGTCAACAACGGAAGCTACTACACCAATGACATGTTCATGAAACCAGAGGAGGCCATAGAGAAGGAGAAACAGAGACTCCTGCAGGAGATGGAGCATAAAGCCAGAGCTCAAGCAGATAAAACTGCTCTAGTGATTTCTATAACAACAGCCTGCGGTGCTCTGGTTGGTGGTCTGCTTACGGACAGTCAAAAAGGTTTAGTGCTTGGAGTTGTAGCTGGGGCAGCCATTGGAGCTACTGTTAGTACTCCATCAGTGAAAACAGAAACAACAAAGAAGCAAACTCAAAAAATGCTATGTGACAGATAAATGCCAGTAAGTTAAGATGCCTGTTTTAGTCGGTCATCAATAAAACAGACATGTAGCACAATAAATGCATCATGTCCACCCTCAACAACATCTTACGACCCCCTGATACTCTCGCCCCCCATCTGCTCTCAACTGCCCACTGTGATACTTTTTTCTAGTCCAAAATTCAAGACATCCACCAACAACTGTCCTCCTCAAGTAACACGACTCCATCCTAACCTATTCCTGCTGTCCCCCACTCCTCACTGTCTTGCTCCACCCTCCCCACTGACCTGACATCTCAAACCTAATCCGTAAATCAAAACCATCCACCTGCCACCTTGATCCCCTTCCAACCCCTCTTGTTAAATATTGTCTACATTCCCTGTCTGCTCTTACCACTAACATTATTCACTCCTCCCTCTCCTCTGGTCATGTCCCATCTCCCCTCAAAACTGCTGCAATAACTCCAGTATTGAAGAAACCTGGCTCAGATCCCACCAACCTGAATAACTTCCGCCCCGTCCCCTGTGTTTTTCTGTTTTTAATCATGTACTGTAAGGTGATCTTGAATCCAGGTGTATTATGTAAATGTATTATCATTATTATTATTATTATTATTATTATTATTATTGTTATTATTATTATTATGTTACTCTAATCTACAATGAGAGCAGGAGGAGAAGGGCTACCTCTGAGTCATTCTTACCTCCACCAAGGAGGCCAATGTTTTCATCAGGGTGGGTTTGTAAATTTTTAAGCAACTTCCTCTATACAGCTTTTGACGGATCAATCAGACTTTTTTGTGATGGGTAAGTGATCACCCAAGTATGTTCCAATTATATTTTGGTTAGAATCATCTACCCCCTGATAATGTCACAAAGAATTATCGAGAAATCTCTATCTCTTACAATGGGAAAAAAATAAATAGCTATAAGCAGGTAAAGTTCTATGCAGATTTGGATATATTATATATATATATATATATGGGAAAGTAAAAGTTTTCTTTTGAGATGTTTGTACTTCCCAAGTAGAGGGACAATACACTGTAAATACACTCTAAGATAAAATAACTACTGTTTATGATCTGTAATACATGATTATACAAAATAAATCAAAATACACTTATTGCCTTTCATTTTAGATCATACCTGCTTTATTTCTTTGGCTTTTTAATGTTAAATTAAGGATATGAATGTGAATTAGAAACAATGAACCAACCAGTGTCTACATCACTCACTCACCATCAAAGGCATCATTGGACTGCTGGGGGTGAGGGTCTGTTGCTGGGTCAAACTCAGGCGAAGTGGCCACTGCTGATTCTGGAGCAGCAAAGCATAAAGGTTTATTGTTCCATTATATATTTTGTAAACATTATGTGGAAAGCTGATGAAGAACTAACCTAGTCTTGGAATTAAATCTAAATGGGCTTCTCAGGACCATCGCTCAAAGCTTCACTTTGCCACTGTATTAGGAGGGCAAGCTCTATTGAGTAATGTCAACCTTGTCAGGCAAAAATAATTCTAACCATACATAAGTCAGTGTAAACTGTCCAAACTTCTATATTGTCTTTTTCTTTTGTTATTGTCAGCCATTATGGTGTATTTTATTTTATATTGCTGTGAAAACAACAACAAATCTTTGGGGTACTTGTGTATGTGAAAGACTCTATCAAATGCGAACGCATATATTTCAAGCCGGAAATCTCTCTTGAGTATGTCGCACTAAAAGGTGTTTTGTCTCAGCAAATGTTATTCATTATTATAGGCTTTTATAGATCCCCGACTGCCAATGACACATTTTATGATGAATTTGCTGTTATTCTTGACCATAACAAATAAATTATTTTTATGGGGGATTTTAATCTCAATTGGGAGAATAAGTCTAAGAGACATTTTATCCTCTGAAAATCTGGAGAATAGTTGCCAGCTATTTACATCAAAAATCCACATTGTCAGGGATAAACACATCAAAAACAAGAGAAAAAACATAAACAAGGTCAACCTGCCTTGGTTTAGTGAAATTCTATGGCAACTGATGAAGAGTAGAGACGCTGCCTTAAAAAAGGCCATTAAAACCAAAAGAGACACAGACATTTTGGTCTATAAAAACCTAAGGAATAAAGTCATAAACAAACTTAGATTAGCCAAGTCACACTTCTTTGTCAAACTTTTGAATGATGCTAAAGGGAACAGCAGCGAAATTTGGAAAAGCATCAACAGTCTCTTAGGGAGAGCTCAACATCACACTGAGGATATCCAGCTCACAGTTCAGGGCCAGACAATAGATGACAATGCCAAAATTGCCTCAATTTTTAATTCTTTTTTTATTGACTCTGTTCAGGTCAATAATTTTAAGACTAGGGAACAACTCACTGACCTGAATGTTGCGGGACAGGGTTTTGACCTAGTCACAGTCACTGAAGAGGAAGTGAAGAAAGTGATTTGCTCCCTAAAAATCTCAAAAAGCAAAGATGTCTCTCATCAGGACACAGTGTTTATCAAAAAAACATTCAACCACACTAATTCCTCCAATTACTCACTTGGCAAACCTCTCCATTATTCAAAGTTACTTTCCTCCACACTGGAAACAGGCCATTGTAATTCCTATCTTTAAATCTGGTGATCGCAATATAGTCAGTAACTACAGACCCATAAGCATCTTACCAGTAATTTCCAAAATTGTCATAAACCAACTTTTTATTAATGCCCTTAGGGAAAGTGTTTCACCGCATTTGACCCATCCTAGAATTAGGAGCAGTGGGCTGCCACACTGAGTAGCGCCAGGGGAGCAATGGTACCCAACCCTTGCCCCAGCCCTTTTGACCTGGGGACTTGAACTGGCAACCTTCTGGTTACAAGTCAAGTTCCCTTTCCACTTGGCCACAGGCTAAATAAATAACAGCTGTAACCCTGGTCTTGACTCAGCACAATTTGGATTCAGAAAAAAACATTCCACAGAAACAGCCATCTTCCACCTAACAGAGCAAATCTGACTAGGTCTGGACAAAGGTGGAGTTGTTGGAGCTGTGTTCTTAGACTTAAGTAAAGCCTTCGACACAGTTAATCATAATGTCCTTTTGTCTAAGCTCTCCAACTTCAACCTTTCGTTCAACACACTTGCATGGATATCGTCCTACCTATCCGATAGAAGGCAGTGTGTGAAAATTAAAGATGCAGGCTCCAGCTACTTGAGGTGACCAATGGGTGTACCTCAAGGATCTGTGTTAGGCCCACTACTATTCAGTTCATACATTAATGACCTCCCACAGTCCTGTCATGACGTAGAGGTACAACTCTATGCTGATGACACCGTCTTATACACACATGCACAATCAGCTCAGTAAGCTGCTACTAAACGAACGAACGCCCTGGTTGGAGTTGCAGAGTGGCTCGACCAATCCAGTCTCACCCTGAATGTAAGTAAAACAAAAGGCATGTTCTTCTCCAACACCAAGCTGAACATCCCAGATGTAAACATCTACATCAGAGGTGAACAGATTGAGACTGTCAGCGAGTTCAAATATCTTGGTGTGCTACTTGATCCAAATCTGAGTTTCAAGAAACATATCAAAAAGATGACAAAAACTATCAAATACAACCTGGCTAACTTCAGGCAGATTAGATCCTCCCTATCCACAGAGCTTGCAAAAATATTTCTGCATGCTCTTATTTTATCACACATCTCCTATTGTATCACTTGTTGGGGGCAGGCTAGTCAAACAACAATCAGGCCCTTAGAATCCCTGTATAAACAGGCACTGAAAATATGTGACAAAAAGACACTTAGGTACCATCACTGTGACATACTACACAGGCACAATCTTCTATCTGTTATCTACACTAGGAATTGTTGCTCTACAATGAACTGGTGACTTGCCTATAGTGTAGCCCGCCTCTCACCCGATGACAGCTAAAGTAGGCTCCAGCCCCTGTGCCCTGTCTAAGGTAAACGTTACAGACAATAAATGAATGAACAAGTAGGCTTCAACCACCCTCGGTAGCTTTACTCTCACCATTCTTAGAGAAATAATGTTTAATGTCCTGGGCCCCTGCTCTGCTGCTCCTAGTCCTGGCCTCCCTCTCAAGTCTTTTCTGGGGTCCAGATTTGTGTTTTTTGGGGGCCATCATCTTATTTGATCTCCCTCACTCCCTGCTGGAGTTCGCCCGCGCTCACTTATTCCCATGAGGAAGAACCCTGGTGGTTCACAGATAGAAAAACATAAACCAGTAAGATTTTCCATAATGCCACAGAAACATACCTTACTATAAAATATATAAAACAACTAAAATTGAATTACATTCAGATGAATATATTGTGATAAATAATGTTTGCAGTGCCAGCAGCAGAGACCTACATTAGTAAAGCTGAAAACAAAGATGTTTGTGTGTTTTATCTCAACAGGATCTCACAGGCAGAAGAGGAGCGATGACCTCCAGATAGTTTTGTTGGGAAAGACAGGAGATTGGAAGAGTGCAGCAGGCGTCACCTTGCAGTATCCCATTTTGTTCAGATTGCATCTTCTGTACAGTATAAATCTACCTGTGAACATCTACTCCACTCTTATAGGTCCCTATAATCCTCTCTATTCCTGAAATACATATTCACCACAGCCGTTTCCATCCTTTTTTCAAAATCGACAACCGTCTGTACTTCCAATGTTCTCTCCTTCACCCCATACTTACCAAACACCACCTCATCACCTCAACATGCCCACTGAAGTCTGGGGAACAGGGGAAGATCATTTCAGGCCTAGATATTTAAACACAAATTCTTACATAAATTCTACAAATGAGCAACTAGAACAGGGGTGTCAAACATACGGCCCGGGGGCCAGAACCGGCCCGCCAGAGGGTCCAATCCGGCCCACAGGATGAATTTGTCAAAATATGATTACAATCTAAACGTAATGTCAAATGCAATATTTTTCACTTCCAGATACCTGTGACTAAATGTTTATGCCTTTATAGATGATGTGTAAATAGTAAATTTAGGCATGATATTGTTGAAATTGCACTTATATTTCTCAAGAAATGTCATGTTTTGTAAAAATATCCCTCATTAAATGTAAAACAAAGGAAAAAAAACAAAGGAGTTCTTGTTGGTCATAGGTTATTATGCTATTATTTTACTATTTTTACTGGTCCGGTCCACTTAAGATCAAATTGTGCTGTATGTGGCCCCTGAACAAAAATGAGTTTGACACCCCTGATCTAAACGTAATGTCAAATGCAATATTTTTCACTTCCAGATACCTGTAACTAAATGTTTATGCCTTTATAGATGATGTCTAAATAGTAAATTTAGGCATGATATTGTTGAAATTGCACTTATATTTCTCAAGAAATGTGATGTTTTGTAAAAATATCCCTCATTAAATGTAAAACAAATGAGTTCTTGTTGGTCATAGGTTATTATGCTATTATTTTACTATTTTTACTGGTCCGGCCCACTTAAGATCAAATTGTGCTGTATGTGGCCCCTGAACAAAAATGAGTTTGACACCCCTGAACTAGAAGAAGAAAACGCAATATTTATGTAAAACTGGAACGCTATAATAGTGTTTTTATTTACACTGTATATGTACAAACTAAAATGGGCTATATCGCTGAGCAAATAACAGCAAATACAAATACAAATAAAATACTGTCGTGGAACCTTTGTTATTTGCTGACATTTGCGGACAATTTTAGTAATCCCATATATAACTATTGGGTTTATGGTTTTTCATAAAATATTTGAGTTTCAATGTTATCTGTTTACCTTGATGTTGTGCTACATTCTTGTTATGGTTAAGGTTAGGGATAACATGTGTGCATGTAAAATTCTCAAACGACACTGACATCAAGTGGCAAAAAGAAGCCTCTCACCACCGAGTTGCCTCATGTTGTCTTTGTTGAGTTTCAGTGCTGACATTATCTTCAGTACGTTAGACATGAGACTAAACTGCCAGTGTCTCTCTCACTTATCTTTGGCTGCAACTCAATATTTAGTAACAACAAAAGCAGCAGATGTTTCAGGGAAGCAAAACTAATATTTGGCATCAGAAGAAAAAGAGAAACTTTTATCAATACATGAGCAAGGTTACAGAGCTAAACTTACGCCATCTCATCATCTTCCATTCAGTTTCAATTGGCAAATCACAACAACAGACACTTATGTAGAAAACCTTAAAGTGACAGTTGTGCAATAATAAAGACCAGGACTGGGCCATTTGACTCTGGACTTCTTTCACTAACATGTAACATGTAAATCTCTATCAAAGTAATTTTAAGATCCTGTGAGGCAAATTCAGCATTTTTGCAACTGGACTTGCTTGAGTTAAGTTTGAAAACATCTCAACTCACATCCAAGAGCTGAAGAAGCAGAAGAAGAAGAGAGGAAGACTATGACCTGGGTGACTGAGAACCTTCACAAATTTGTCAGACATACATTTTTCCCCTCAGGTCACCTTATCATGATGTAGTGAGATTTATGTCCATCCATCCATTTTCTACTGCTTTATCCTCCACAGGGGGGTCGCGGAGGGTGCTGTGCCAATCTCAGCTGACATAGGGCAATAGGCGGGGTACACCCTGGACAGTTCGCCAGTCTGCCAATGACTGCCAATGACACATTTTATGATGAATTTGCTGTTATTCTTGACCATAACAAATAAATTATTTTTATGGGGGATTTTAATCTCAATTGGGAGAATAAGTCTAAGAGACATTTTATCCTCTGAAAATCTGGAGAATAGTTGCCAGCTATTTACATCAAAAATCCACATTGTCAGGGATAAACACATCAAAAACAAGAGAAAAAACATAAACAAGGTCAACCTGCCTTGGTTTAGTGAAATTCTATGGCAACTGATGAAGAGTAGAGACGCTGCCTTAAAAAAGGCCATTAAAACCAAAAGAGACACAGACATTTTGGTCTATAAAAACCTAAGGAATAAAGTCATAAACAAACTTAGATTAGCCAAGTCACACTTCTTTGTCAAACTTTTGAATGATGCTAAAGGGAACAGCAGCGAAATTTGGAAAAGCATCAACAGTCTCTTAGGGAGAGCTCAACATCACACTGAGGATATCCAGCTCACAGTTCAGGGCCAGACAATAGATGACAATGCCAAAATTGCCTCAATTTTTAATTCTTTTTTTATTGACTCTGTTCAGGTCAATAATTTTAAGACTAGGGAACAACTCACTGACCTGAATGTTGCGGGACAGGGTTTTGACCTAGTCACAGTCACTGAAGAGGAAGTGAAGAAAGTGATTTGCTCCCTAAAAATCTCAAAAAGCAAAGATGTCTCTCATCAGGACACAGTGTTTATCAAAAAAACATTCAACCACACTAATTCCTCCAATTACTCACTTGGCAAACCTCTCCATTATTCAAAGTTACTTTCCTCCACACTGGAAACAGGCCATTGTAATTCCTATCTTTAAATCTGGTGATCGCAATATAGTCAGTAACTACAGACCCATAAGCATCTTACCAGTAATTTCCAAAATTGTCATAAACCAACTTTTTATTAATGCCCTTAGGGAAAGTGTTTCACCGCATTTGACCCATCCTAGAATTAGGAGCAGTGGGCTGCCACACTGAGTAGCGCCAGGGGAGCAATGGTACCCAACCCTTGCCCCAGCCCTTTTGACCTGGGGACTTGAACTGGCAACCTTCTGGTTACAAGTCAAGTTCCCTTTCCACTTGGCCACAGGCTAAATAAATAACAGCTGTAACCCTGGTCTTGACTCAGCACAATTTGGATTCAGAAAAAAACATTCCACAGAAACAGCCATCTTCCACCTAACAGAGCAAATCTGACTAGGTCTGGACAAAGGTGGAGTTGTTGGAGCTGTGTTCTTAGACTTAAGTAAAGCCTTCGACACAGTTAATCATAATGTCCTTTTGTCTAAGCTCTCCAACTTCAACCTTTCGTTCAACACACTTGCATGGATATCGTCCTACCTATCCGATAGAAGGCAGTGTGTGAAAATTAAAGATGCAGGCTCCAGCTACTTGAGGTGACCAATGGGTGTACCTCAAGGATCTGTGTTAGGCCCACTACTATTCAGTTCATACATTAATGACCTCCCACAGTCCTGTCATGACGTAGAGGTACAACTCTATGCTGATGACACCGTCTTATACACACATGCACAATCAGCTCAGTAAGCTGCTACTAAACGAACGAACGCCCTGGTTGGAGTTGCAGAGTGGCTCGACCAATCCAGTCTCACCCTGAATGTAAGTAAAACAAAAGGCATGTTCTTCTCCAACACCAAGCTGAACATCCCAGATGTAAACATCTACATCAGAGGTGAACAGATTGAGACTGTCAGCGAGTTCAAATATCTTGGTGTGCTACTTGATCCAAATCTGAGTTTCAAGAAACATATCAAAAAGATGACAAAAACTATCAAATACAACCTGGCTAACTTCAGGCAGATTAGATCCTCCCTATCCACAGAGCTTGCAAAAATATTTCTGCATGCTCTTATTTTATCACACATCTCCTATTGTATCACTTGTTGGGGGCAGGCTAGTCAAACAACAATCAGGCCCTTAGAATCCCTGTATAAACAGGCACTGAAAATATGTGACAAAAAGACACTTAGGTACCATCACTGTGACATACTACACAGGCACAATCTTCTATCTGTTATCTACACTAGGAATTGTTGCTCTACAATGAACTGGTGACTTGCCTATAGTGTAGCCCGCCTCTCACCCGATGACAGCTAAAGTAGGCTCCAGCCCCTGTGCCCTGTCTAAGGTAAACGTTACAGACAATAAATGAATGAACAAGTAGGCTTCAACCACCCTCGGTAGCTTTACTCTCACCATTCTTAGAGAAATAATGTTTAATGTCCTGGGCCCCTGCTCTGCTGCTCCTAGTCCTGGCCTCCCTCTCAAGTCTTTTCTGGGGTCCAGATTTGTGTTTTTTGGGGGCCATCATCTTATTTGATCTCCCTCACTCCCTGCTGGAGTTCGCCCGCGCTCACTTATTCCCATGAGGAAGAACCCTGGTGGTTCACAGATAGAAAAACATAAACCAGTAAGATTTTCCATAATGCCACAGAAACATACCTTACTATAAAATATATAAAACAACTAAAATTGAATTACATTCAGATGAATATATTGTGATAAATAATGTTTGCAGTGCCAGCAGCAGAGACCTACATTAGTAAAGCTGAAAACAAAGATGTTTGTGTGTTTTATCTCAACAGGATCTCACAGGCAGAAGAGGAGCGATGACCTCCAGATAGTTTTGTTGGGAAAGACAGGAGATTGGAAGAGTGCAGCAGGCGTCACCTTGCAGTATCCCATTTTGTTCAGATTGCATCTTCTGTACAGTATAAATCTACCTGTGAACATCTACTCCACTCTTATAGGTCCCTATAATCCTCTCTATTCCTGAA